>NC_133817.1:16767502-17037502 GCF_043250625.1 Sebastes fasciatus
TTTCAAAGGGGTCACTTGACCTCTGACCTCAAGATATGTGAAGGAAAACTTTGAGATGAACAGAGAGAGAACTGATGTTGACAAACTGCATAATTTGTAGTTGAAAAAAGGTAATAAAATGCAATATATCTACTCACAATACTCAGCAAAATGTTTAAAATCACAATAATAGCGTACTGTTCAAAATGTATCTCAAAGGGAGATTTGTCAAGTATTTAATACTCTTATCAACATGGCAGTGTATACATATCCTTGCCTTATGCAAATGTATGTATATTTGTTTTATTGGAAATCAATTAACAACACAAAACAATGACAAATATTGTCCAGAAACCCTCACAGGTACTGCATTTAGCATAAAAAATATACTCAAATCATAACATTGCAAACTCAGGCCCAACAGGCAACAACATCTTGTCAGTGTGTCAGTGTGCTGACTTGACTATGATTTGCCCCAAAACTGCATGTGATTATTATAAAGTGGGCATGTCTGTAAAGAGGAGATTCGTGGGTACCCATAGAAACTATTTTCATTCACATATCTTGAGGTCAGAGGTCAAGGGACCCGTTTGAAAATGGCCATGACAGTTTTTCCTCGCCAAAATTTAGCGTAAATTTGGCTAGTGTGATATGGTTGGTACCAATGGATTCCTTAGGTTTTGTAGTGTCATATGATATCAGTATCTTCACTCTAGCTTTAAAACTGAGCCCACTACAACTTTCAAAAGATCGATTGCGTTAATGATTTAAAGAAATTAGTGGCGTTAAAACGAATTTGTCATAGATTTTAAAAGTCCCTTGAACTCTACTGGAGGGATGAACCTTATTATTCCCTCATTTGGTCACCTCATAGGTGTTCAGTTGGGTTGAGATCTGATGACTGTGAAGGCCACAGCATCTGATTCAAATTACACATTATGTTGATGTTTGGCTGCCTTATTAGTCAAACATCTGATTATGATACATGTTGCTTTATATTGGATTTCTTCTTTTTCTTCCATGTGGTTTCCAGTCCTTTTTGTGAGAGGGTCACTACCTAAAATAGAAATGTTTTACAGTGAGCGTCTGTATGCTGTAGTTGAAAATGTTACAGTTTTTTGTTCCCACAAGAGTCGCGATGAAAGATTTACAGAAATCTTACAAGATCCTGAGCTGGAAAATTCCCAGAATGTCTCACATGGAGAGTTTCCTCCATAGCTGCCTGCTGTTCCCATAAAATACTAAAACAAAGGATGTCGAAAGGAGCTGGAGACCATCTTTCTTTTCCTTATTCTTGCTTTTTAGATTGTCTAGTTTGTAACACTATTGTGAGAACAGTTTAAAATTAAGATACCAGCACTGATAATTCTGCCAATTTATAGATTAAGTCACAAAGAGGTACTTGTAATCTTTAAGGAGCAAACTTGTAGCACCAAATGACCAAGATGAGCAGCAGAGATGTATCATCAGACATCACTAAATTTAGATTGAGATGATAGAAGAAATAAATGAAGGGAGCAAAAAAGAAAAGTGTTAAAAGATAGAGAAGACGGGCTGAAGGCGAGAGGCTGATATAGAAAGGAGCCAGGAAGAGACAGCAAGCAAGCAGAGAAGAAAAAAAACCTCTGTGTGTGTGTGTGTGCGTGTGTGTGTGTGTGTGTGTGTGTGTGTGTGTGTGTGTGTGTGTGTGTGTGTGTGTGTGTGTGTGTGTGTGTGTGTGTGTGTGTGTGTGTGTGCTGGAGGTGTGCCAGGGAGCCTGCCAGCCAGCAAGGCTGAGCTGCAGGGCCCCTGCTGAGGGTGGAGGGTTCAGGCGAGCCCCCTGCCTCCACCGGCCTACTAGAGCATGCTGGGAAAGAGAGAGGGGAGGAGGGAGAGGGGGAAGGGAGAGAGAGAGAGAGAGAGAGACCCCAAGAGGGGAAAAGGAAGAGAAGAAGGGATAGAGGGAAAGAGGTGGAGACAGACAGACAGCCATGGGCGAAAGAGGAGGAGGAGGAGGAGGAGGTGATGTTGATGTAGGAAGAGAGGTAGAGGAGGTAAACCCAGAGCTGGAATGTGAGAGGAATGCAGGGAATGGAGGAGTTTTCCTCTGTCTGGAAAGAGAAAGAGAGAGGTGGAGGAGGAAGGGTGGGAGATCCTTGAGACCTAAGGCGCTGCAAAACTCTCCTCTAATTTATTCCCTCCCTCCCTCCCTCACTCCTTCACTTTAACTCCTCCTCTGTAGACACTCAACACATCCAGATGTGTTAAGGGACTTTTTCACCAGGCACTCAGCTCTGTTACAGATATGAAAACGACCGATCGGTTTCTATCTGAGCCATTATTGTAGCAGAACTATTTGTAAATGTGCGTGGAAAGTTGTGTAACTGTATCTCAATCTGTGTGTATTGAGATTTGTAAATGTGTAGACACATCTGTAAATGCGTACATAGATATTAATGGCTGAAAAAGCCAATGTGTTTTGCTCCAAGAGCTGGAAATACAGACAAATCCTCAGTTACAACTCAGCAGGCCTCTCAGTTGACTTTTGCTACACTTCTGCCGTGCAGAGACCTTTCTGTTGAGTCATTTATCCACAGCACTCATCCACACAAATGTAAACCCAATGACAAGATGTGGCCTATTTCTTCATTTCAACGTTATTTAAGAGCACCGGTAAATGTCTTTTTATCCACATGGTTTATTTTAAGCATATAGCCAGAGTGACTCAAGCAGCAGTGATCAACAGTGGAAAAGCGCCAGTGTTGCATTACGTAAAGTTTAACCAGTGCAAACATTAACGCAAAGATATTATATTGTTTCTTTTAATACAGTTTTAATACAATTTCTTTTAATTTCTTTTATTCAGACTGCCTTTGTTTGTGTATGTGTGCACATTGTGATCGTCTATTCCATGCTGTGTTCAGTTAAAAGAGTTTAAATCTTTAAATATGAATACAGAAGACAGAAGTGTGTGTGAATGTGTGTTTTCTGAATGGGTGGTCGATACTATAAGGTATGTAAAGACAGTGTGTGTCTGTGTTGTTGCTACATTTCTTCAGCTACCTCTCACACCTTCACATTTCTGCACATTCAACCTTATATCTCTACATGTGCAACACATCAACATTTGCAATCTTGCCTCCACCCACTCACATTTCTCTGTTCTCTCCTCCTTTGACTCACTGTTCAGTGACTTGATTGACGGTTTATGACAAACAATATTTCCATGGAGAGATGTGGTGTTATAGTGCACACAAGGAGGTTAGATGAGGATATGATCTTTCAAACCTGCACGACCTGCAAAGGAATCATTTCTGTTTTAATTCAGTTGCTTTATTAAATCAGTTAATCCTCACTGAGAACAATTCTTCTTTCCAAGTGAGAATTGACAAGAACGAAAAACATTTATAGTCAGACAGACAGATCATTTAATCAAATACAAAGTTTAGTTTGACAGTTCTTTCATTCTTGACCTCGGAAACAGCAGTTGAGAAAAAGTTCACTCACTCACTTGTTCCAGAGCTTTCAACCGAATCTTTCATCAGCAGATGGAGTTGTCATGGGGCTGTAGATGTTCAAACTTCCCATTCTCCTGAGCACTTTTACGGCTTCTCGTCCATGTTGGCTTAAAAGTTGAATTCGATAGAACTAGGGCTGTCGAAGTTAATGCGATAATAACACGTTAACGCAAATTTGTCTTAACGCCACTAATTTCTTTAACGCATTAACACAATTTGCGATTTGTAGGTTGTAGTGGGTTGTAGTGCTCATGTTTAAACCTAGAGTGAAGATACTGGCATCATATGAAACTATAGAACCTACAGAATCCATTGGTACCAACTATGTCCTAGTAGCTTGTCACGAAGGAGGCTAAATAACGCTACAAACCTGCGCTACATTTTGGCGAGGAAAAACTGTCATGACCATTTTCAAAGGGGTCCCTTGAACTCTGACCTCAAGTTATGTGAATGAAAATGGGTTATATGGGTACCCACGAGTCTCCCCTTTACAGACATGTCCACTTCATGATAATCACATGCAGTTTGGGGCAAGTCATAGTCAAGTCAGCACACTGACACACTGACAGCTGTTGTTGCCTGTTGGGCTTCAGTTTGCGATGTTATAATTTGAGCATATTTTTGTTATGCTAAATGCAGTACCTGTGAGGGTTTCTGTACAATATTTGTCATTGTTTTGTGTTCTTAATTGATTTCATAATAAATATATACATACATTTGCATAAAAGAAGCATATTTGCCCACTTCCATGTTGATAAGAGTATTAAATACTTGACAAATCTCCCTTTAAGGTACATTTTGAACAGATGGAAAACTTGTGAATAATTTGTTATTAATCATGATTAATCATGGACAACCATGTGATTAATTGCGATCAAATATTTTAATCGTTTGACAGCCCTGGTAAATACCAATAATTTTTTTTGTGAACTAAACAGCTTTTTTATTTCACTGACAGTTATATGTATTAAAAATAAAATCAACCTTAACCCTCAAGTTAAATTCATTATTTCCGTGGACTTAAAATCATTGTTTTATTCGATGGCCTTGCTGCCCCAGCATTTGGCCTTTGTGCCGTCAGAAAATTGCCAACACCAAAGGCCAAGCGGCCTTGCCCCTAAAATGATGAAACTCCAGGCCCGTTCCTGAGTATACAAATGTAATTTATTCAAAGACAGTTAATTGAGTTTATATTCAAATCACACCGCTAAAGGATAAACTAGTTGGCTTGAAAACATGTAATCACTATTTTTAGGCTCTTTCTCTAATCTGTCTGCATGGTTACATGTACTGAAACATACATTATGCAAAATGTGTACTCTTTGACAATAACTTTCATCGTTGAAATACCATTAACTGATGATCTTATACTATAGTAAGACATAATCCACAATAACCTAGGGGTTGTACTCAATCTTTAAGGGATGTTTTTTAGCTTTTTCCTATTTTCTCTCCCTTTGTATCTCTTCATATCTGTATTTTCCTCTCTCTCTCTCTCTTGTTCTTTTCTGTTCATGTATTGGCATGACTGTGGAGCCGTATTGCCAAAGCTTCTGAACACAGCGGGAAATCTCTGTCTCTTCCTCTTCCTCGCTCTCTGGGGGATTGGTGAGACATTCTCTTATTTGTCCTTTTTTATCTGCGTATGTATGTTGTGTGTGTTTTTATATGTGTGCCTGCGCAGCACTGCACCCTCCCTCCCCACCTCCATGTCTCCAATCTCTGTCTCTCTCATCCTGACAATAATCCTTTTAGGAGAGAAAAAAAAAGTAGAAAGGGTGCAGGGATGGAGGGAAGGAAGGGAGGGAGGGAGGAGGGTGAGGAAAAAAAACGTGGGAGAAAGAGGAGGAGTGGAATGAGATAATGAGCAAGAGGATATAAGCAGCAGGAGAAAGGGGAGTAGAGATCGTAATGAGAGATGGTAAAGAAAAAGGGGGGGAGGTGGCGGAGAGGTGAGGGGGAGGTGAGTAGTGTCAAGTGTCACATTTACACATGTGTGGGAGGGGAGGAGACGAGGGGAGGTGGGTGAGGGAGGGGATGGAGGGGAGGTCACAGAGGTAGACTCGCACTGTATGTGGTGACAGGACAGTGTTACCACAAAAATCAATAGGCCTGTCTGCGCTATGGCAGTGTGTGTGTGTGTGTGTGTGTGTGTGTGTGTGTGTGTGGCCAGTGAGTTTTAATTGAAGTCCTGTGTCAGCGCCACAGTAACACAGATTATGGGATGTTCAGTAGATGTATTAACATTAACTTTCACCTCTCTATAAGAGGGATATAGATGTCTCTATATGATGTCTTTCATGTCCTTTTACCTTTGTTTTTTTATCTTTTTTTTCCGTTTTACCGTATTTAACGTATATCGTATTGGCTTCCATTGTAACTCAGCCAAGCACAACTGACCTGTGTTATCTGATTAATAGATAATCTGCATGAGCCCAACAAGATACATGTGTAGGTGGGATGGACAGTTGGTTCATCCTTTCCTTCTTCTTTCTCTAACACCACTGTTTCATTCTTGTTATCCTGCATACTAACATCTCATCATCATTGGTCGTTGTTCAAGACCATTCGGCCCGTCAGTTGTCTCCTTTTGGTTCCCACATCAGCCTCACCTGACCCAGTTGCTCCTTGTTCCCCCATCAGCCCCTGTATAAATAAAGGCGTTAAAGGTCTTATTGATAACATTTTTATGTCGACTTATATTTCTAAGAAAATAACTGACTTTAGAAAGTTACCCAAAAAAAAGTACGGCTTTTCCTAAACAAAATTATTGTGATTGTGAATTAATTCATATTAAAAATTTTGACGGGTCCCAAAATAAATGTTTTGTTTATCTCTGTGGAAGATATCTGAGGTTCGATTCCCACTTCTAACAAGGCTTGTGAGCCAATAGTAAAATGACGTTGGTATCACGTGGTATCTCTGTAAAAAGGTTTACACTTGAATTGTAATTCCTGATAATTTTGAAGATTTTTTTAGCGAGTTGCTGGTGCACGATTTATTATTTTAATAATAAATACAAATTCAGTACATTTATTTATCTATTTATTTGTTACATTTAGTTTTACAAAGTTAAGAAAGCAATGTTTTAAGTCAAGCCTGATGTTGCCTTACACATTAAAGAATGATCACAGTCTCTTCCACACAGTGAGGCATACAGCTTATTAATTAAACACTGGTATCGGATCAGTACTCGGCATCAGACGAAACCCAAAGCCCAGGTATCGCTATCGGTATCAGGGCTGAAAAAGATGGAATGGTGCATCCCTATTATAATAATATTATTAACCTTCTGGTTTCTTTAGGGTTATGTCCTAAGGAGAATACTCTTAAAACTGTCATTTGAGCATTATTATTATTATTATTATTATTATTATTATTATTATTATTATTAATAAATATATATCATGATTGATCAATATAAAAAACATATTGTGGTAACATTTTGGCCATATCTTCCAGCCCTATTTCAATGGGTGAAATCTAGATGAAAATCTAGTGAAACTAGATCATAAGACGTGTTGTCTGACCACATCTAAAGGCAAAAGTGTTTATTCCTGTTCCGAAAGGCCAAACTTGAAGGTAGAACAATAAGCGAGAGGGGCGAAACTTGATTAATCGTACAAATGGTGATAAGGGCACACATTTTTTTGGCAGTCTTAAAGTTCAAAATCTGCTTTGCTTGCTCCACACGCCTGACCAATCGCTGCATGAAGTGGGAATGCTTGTTGGATCGTCAGTTTTAGTTAAGATTGATATATTGATGCAGCCAGTCCTCATAAAAAAAGTGTGAGGAGCAAGTTTCAGATACTATTAAACAATCTGACAAGCACTTCATTTGAAGCGTATTGAGGCACTTAGCATTTTCTCATCACCAGGTCATCTATTGGCCGACCCCAAAGAAGCAGAAGTCCCTTTTGTGCCCCACCACATCTGAGGGACTGTGCTGGGATTAGGCAAATTAGACTAATGACGGATTGCTTTGTTTGAGACACAATGAGATGTTCTTTGTAATTCGCTGTCGTGCGACTGTCTGATGTTTTACTGGATGACGGAAAGTAGAAATGCAGAGGTAGAGAGAGAGTTTCGAATGCCAAGAAGTCACGACGCTGTCTGCTGACTGTTTCCTCTGGTTATATTCTGCTTTAGTACAGAACTGCATTGAAAAAAATAACTAAACTTGCTTGCGCTAAGACTTGTTAGTTTACTCTTTTAACCTTACTCCTTTTTTAACCTAGTCTGGTTATCAGGTACAAAACATTGTTAAAATGTCAATATTTTACAAAGAACTCCCATCCAGTCTTAATATTGATACTAGCAACAACCAGTGCTTTCTTACACTCTGAATGAATACTTTAGCAGTTTGACCAGTCGGCAAAGTCCAGCACTACAAACTTCAGCCCATTAGTTCCTGGACTTTTCCAGCAGGAACCAAAACCAGAACTAGTGCTCTGTTCGACCTGCCTGTACTTGGGTCCAATAGGATCCATGTGAAATTTCGTCATCAGAGGGTGTATGTGTAGGCTCTGTGCGGACGTCCGGGTACCGCCAATTTTTTTATGACTACAAGTGGTAGCGTAGGCGCCCGTTTGGGAGTATAACCGAGGCTTTACCTGCCCTACCCCTCTGAATCTGACGCCTGTAAACTTGCCCTTTCACAAAGTAAAGTCAGTTTTTGCTACACCTGCTCCGTCTCCAGACTCTCTGCTTTCGGATCTGTATTCAGTCGCTACGACTCTCTTGTTACAGCCGAGCTCCTCTCCCCTTCGCCTCTTTCTCGCTTGTCGATCTTGCATTTTCAGCAGTTATGGAATGAAATATTGATAGATTTTCTTCGGGGAGACACTTCCCTATTGATGTAACAGCACACCAAGGACACAAAGCATGAAACATAAAATACACGCAAGGACACTGAGAATGAAGAAAGAGGTAGAGGACTTTTTGCTGCTTGTGGAGGTAACGTCTAGAGAAGCAGGCGGTCACGTGTAATGTGCGAATGTGAATGTGTGATCAAACTGGTCTATTTGTCGGAAAAAGCTCTAGAGAGACAGATTTTCTGACAAAGAGAGAGGGCAGAAAAGAGTTTTTATTCAACGTTCATTAATAACATATAACATTTATGCTGTAGTGGAGAAACATAAATTGGAATAAGAAAGAAAGAGAAGAAGAAAAAGCAGGCGTTCGCTTCATCTGACTTCTTTCCATCTTTTCTTTTTTCTTCCCAATCACTCAAATTGTTCTCCTCGTTTCCCCTCCTTCATTCCTCTTCGGCTGCTTCCCTCCCTCATCACCCTCCCTGCCATCCATCTCTCAGCCTCGGTTTCACTCCGACTCTTTTCTCCCCGTTCGCCTCACACCACACACACACACACACACACACACACACACACACACACACACACACTAAGCCATGCTGACACTTAAACTAAGTGCACTCACACACACCCTGTTCCCTTACTCCCTTCTCTTACCACCCACCCAGAAACGAGGACACATACAGCCACAAAACACACACACACAGGACCCCCCCCACACACACACACACGCACACACACAGAGTACTTTCAGCACTTTCTTCTTTACCATACTCAGCAAGATCAGATGTCAACTCAACTGACACAACACACACAGAGGCTGTATTTTTCTTTTCACCACGCTCTGTTTCCTCCTCCCTCTTATAGAATATATGCATTTTTAAAAACCCGCCCACACACACACACACACACAGACACACTCACACAGAGTGAGAAACGCCGCATGAATGGTTAACCTCCACACATAAGAGTCATGAGAGGGAAAAAAGATGAAGATATGTAGGGGAGTCGGAGAGAGGAGATGTGGCAAGGAAGTAAGAGGGTCGGAGAGGTTGAGTAAGGAGAACATAAACAGACAATTCAGCATTCAAAGACACAGACATGATAGCCTAACCTTTAGCTACACATGTAAGCAAAGAGTATCCATTATAGCGTGCATGCAAGACACAAATGGCTCTGTATCCAACACACAGAATGAAACATGAATAAATGATTTTCATGCACTGACAAAAACCACCACGAGCCAAGACGCTCTCGCACACATGCGCTCAATGTGTGTTTGCATGCCGGCAGCGCACGCAGTACACAACATGTGCACGTACAATTAAATGACATGCATGTTTTCATGCAGGCAGCATGCAATGACACGGACATGGACACGCACACAGAAACACATGCTTCTCCTGGGCTTACTGGCACGGGAGATGTTTCGATATTACACACATGTACACGCCTGTCACATACACGATACATGGAATTGTAACATAAGCAGTGTTTATATTGTAAAGTCAGCTTTTACATGGTCGCATGCAGACTAATGCTACTACTTTCACTACTTCTTTTAACCTTTTATTATGCACATTAGGCTGTTTTCACACATCGTTCGTAGCTATACCGAAAACGAAAAGTTATGCACTGTAATTCATATATATATCCCACGAAATCAATTCGTATGAAATCCACAAAACCATGAATCAGGAAGTATAAAGAGCGACAAACACCGAGGTCGGGGTGGATGGGTGGGTCAAAAAAGACCAGACTTTTGCCCAGGAGACCGGTGTTTGTACAAGTGTGAAACCAGAAGTCAACATTGATTTATTTGTCTTCTGTACTTAAGAAACACCACTTCCGTATTTATTTAACCCAAACCACGATCTTTTCCTAAACCTAACCAAGTAGTTTTGTCGCCTAAACCTAACAAAGTAGTTTTGTTGCCTAAACGTAACCGAGTTGTTTCCTGTGAAGTTTATTTTGAAAAGACTGTATGGATTTAACGAGCGGAAATTGACACATGTTGCTGGACATTCGTAGGGAAACGCACAAAAAATTAGGAATAACTTTTCAAAGATATATGAACTGTTGTATGAGAATACGCTGTATATACATAATATCCACAATATCGACATTTGGACCACAATAAGCATAGACAGTTGGTGAAGATATCAACAAAAAAACAAAACAAACAAAATTGCATCAACTCGTAACATTAATCAAGTCAGATTTTAAAGAATATTTCCAGTCTATTATTATAACTTGGGCTTTATACATCATACATGTTTAAAACAAACCCCCAAGAGAAAAAAAAGAGTAAAATTTCTATCTAAACTACCCAACGTAAACATCCATCAAAGTCAGACTGATGATCAGATCGATTTCCTGGTTCAGACTTTGACACGTTGTACTTGTACTAGTTGTTTGGCACACTTTTCCTGTGCAATAAGGGGTTATTACCACCATTTCAGGTGTGCTCAGTTAAAGTTTTACCTCCGATTAAAGTGGTATAGAACATCTACTGTCTTGTTAACAACCTGTCTGATCATCTGACTGCTCTTGTTTCTTTGATTCCAGATCAGCATTTACTCTAACATGTTGTCATTAACACATAGACATGATAGCTATAACCCAAGTAAATGCTATGAGTTACATGAGAATAAGTCCTCCTACTTAATATTGCTCTGCTTCACATGTTTTAATGCTCCCTGCATTCACATTGAGGCTCTTATGCTGTGCTGAAGCAGTAGCAGCTTAAGTGCCTTGCTCAGGGGCACGCTGACAGTAGCTGGTGAGGGAATGGAGAGTGGTTTTCATTCATCCGTTTGGTAGCCTTCCAGTGAAAACCGCACACCTTTAGGCAACCACTGCCCCTGATATATATTTAAGTGCAGGCAGCCTGAAGCGACACACACACATGCGCAGCACGGCCACACACCATGTGTACGAGCCAGATTTGGCTCCGTCCTCATGTCTGCCATACGGTTGATTCCTCCCCGCTGTGCACACCCTGCAGGCCAAACACACTGCTCTCCGTGTGTGTGTGTGTGTGTGTGTGTGTGTGTTTGTGTGAAAATAGAGAGGAGAGAGATAAAGAGAGAGAGAGAGAGAGAGAGAGAGACCAGTAGAGAGGGAGAAGACATATTTTACCACAAAGCCATGTTTTAAAAGAAAAAATTGCAATGTTTTCACTCTTGAACTGTTAATATAATGTTTCCTTGAGGGGTGATTTGACCAGTTTACACTAGCTGTACACTAATGGACGTGGATATGTTAGAAACTAGATTAGTGTTATAAAAGGATGTCAAAGTTAATGCAATAATAAAGCATTAACACAAATTTGTTGTAACGCCAATTTCGTTAACACATTAACGCAGCCTGCGATTTTTAGGCTATAGTGGGCTCAGTTTTAAAGCTAAAGTGAAGATATTGGTATCATATGAAACTACAAAACCTGAGGGATCCATTGGAATCAACCATGTCATAATTACGTGTCGCGAAGGAGGCTAAATAACGGCACAAACTTACGGCAAATTTTGCCAAGGAAAAAATTTGGCCATTTTCAAAGGGGTCCCTTGACCTCTGACCTCAAGATATGTGAATGAAAATGGGTTCTATGGGTACCCACGAGTCTCCCCTTTACAGACATGCCCACTTTATGATAATCACATGCAGTTTGGGGGCAAGTCATAGTCAAGTCAGCACACTGACACACTGACAGCTGTTGTTGCCTGTTGGGCTGCAGTTAACCATGTTATGGTTTTAGCATATTTCTTATGCTAAATGCAGTACCTGTGAGGGTTTCTGGATAATATTTGTTATTGTTTTGTGTTCTTAATGGATTTCCAGTATTATATATACATAAATTTGCATAAAGCAGCATATTTGCCCTCTCCCATGTTGATAAGAGTATTAAATACTTGACAAATCTCCCTTTAAGGTACATTTTTAACAGATAAAAAGTGTGCGATTAATTTTTACTAATTTCGTCAGTTTTTATTCATTCATAAATGTTTTGCTCCTGAGTATTTCTTAAAATTTTTCTCTCCATCTCTCACTCACTGAAGGCCCTTTCAGACACAACGGCACTACTGCGCTCTGAAACCCGTTATTTCCAATGGATGGCGCGACGCCACAACGGCTTTTTGCTGCGTCCAGCAATACCCAAACTTTAGGTGCTGTGCGCTGTGATGTGCGGCGAGCGCAGCTCAAACTGCGTTGTGTCGCGACTCGCGAGCAGCTCTCTTCAAGTTCCAAGCTACTCTTCGGCTGGGAAACGACATTTGGTGTAGCTCTAGTGTTGTCCGGGTGGAAACAGTTGGGCTTATACAGTACATGCTGTACAGTGCCAGAATCGGGTTGAGATAACAAAATGGGAAAAAAAGGTGGGAAAATTGTAAATAAATCAGGAGAAATACGGGAGAGGGCAATGACAAATGGGAGTCTTCCGGATAGGTTAACAGCCAGTATGAACTACTATAAACAGCTATACATTATGTATTTCCTTCACACATCTTGAATGAAACTAAAGTATTTTTTTGAATATATGCAGATCCCCGTGTAGGCAAAAGACAGCAAGACGTTTGAGAAAGATAGAGAAAGCAAAATCAAGATGCAAAGATACACAATGTAGGAGAAGAAAGGAGGGAAAAAGAGAGAGTGAGGGTGGATAGACAGCCGTCTCTGTGAACCTGCATAGACAAGCTCAGTCAGGCTGCTTTGGTGAGAGAGAGGCAGAGAAAGCAGGGATGTTTTGACAGCTCGGAGCCATCACAGCAGCAGAAGGCAGGCTCTGTGTGTGTGTGTGTGGGTGCAGGTGTGTTTGTGCACGCATTGTATTTGTGTGTGTGTGTGTGTGTGTCTGCATTCACACAAAAGACTAAAGGCAGAGACAGACAGTGACGTTTCTCCTGATTCAGAGACAAAGAGGGAAAAAAGGGAAGTCTAGCACAGAGCCTGGATGAGGGACGATGTGAGACTGTATCTGTGTGTGGTGTATATAAATGTGGCGTATACATATTGATATGTGTCAGGGCGCCTGCCACCATGGTCCCATCATTCATCATTCTGGTCACGACAAGTAAACCCTCCTCATTAGAGGGCTGTTGATGAGCAGACAGTGTGTCCAGGTTGTTTGAAAGATGTTTTTCCACATTATTTCCTCTCCCCTCTCATCACTGTAAAGACAGAGGAAGCATACGTATACTCTTCATCAGCCTCGCCCCACTTCACCTTCACACAAGCTCTGTCACACTGGGAGCTGCCCCGAACAAACACAGTCTTCTGCAGCTGCCACTGAGCAGCTCGGGAGCAGTTGGAGGTGAGGCGTCTTGCTCAAGGGCACCTTGACTTTACTTTTTTTTTTATGTAAAGGACGGGAGACTCATTCTCATCACCTGCATTTCCCCAGCCAGTCTGGGAATTTGCACCATTGACCCTCTAGTCACAACCCAGCTACTTTTGGCTGCTGCCTTTACAGTAGGCCACTGTTGCTGCAGCTGTCTGTAATTGACAACTAATGTTTTGTGACCCAAAAGTTTTGGAAACAGCAGCTTTAGAACATCATGCGATACAAAAGCTCTTCGTGACCAATTAAATTAAACATGTAATAACTGATCTTTTGACATCTTGGGGGATGTGGAAACAAGCTTCAAACACATGATAGTTAGCAAGCAGTTGTGTATTTACTCATTCAGCAGATAGGGAGCAGTCCTGTTTTTTGATCTCCACGAACTCTTGAGGGAAATATCAGAGAAATATCTGGATTTTTAGCTGCTAAATGCTCCACTAAGTTCACCCAACCCGGTATCATGCCAAAGCGTGCAATAGACCGGCCTGACCGCCAGAGGACGGCGTCTCAGTGACGCGTTTTGCCCCGCTGAGGTGTGAATATACACATGCGTATGAGGGTGCAGTACCAGCAGGGGGCAACAAAACCACTCGCTTAGGTTTAGGGAAAATGCCATGGTTGGGCTTAAAATAAGTACGTAAACTAAGTATAATACATACGGAAACAACATAACATCAGTATGGAAAACACGTCACAAATGTCACCACAAGACGTGACAAACATTACAAACATATCTTAAAAAACAAAACACTGGTCGAAGTCCTGTGTTTGTTGGACCCATCCACCTCCCCACCCGCCATAAGCGGTCTTTCTCACTTTTTATTCTACGTCACCAGCTCTGAGCGTGGCATATTCACGCAGATGTATTTACATTGCAGTCAGTAAAGACTACATGGCGTACAAATGACCCACCAAAAGCAAGAACAGCGTTCTTATTACATGCTTTTGCCTTGCACATTATCATGTCATTCGCAAGCCTTTTTGTGCAACCGGGCTGGTTCACCTGTGCAGGTAGCGTGCAGTGGGGTTTTCAAGATTTGTCGCTGAAAATGCCTTCCTGTAGAAAACAACACCATGAGAGCCGTGAGAGTGAATCAAAACAGTGAAGTTGCGGGCCACAAGGAGCTGGTGCTGCATTTAAAGCTCAATAGAGCCGACGGGAGGTTCACATACAAGTAGTCATGTGATCCATTGTTAACATAAAGATATTGATTATAGCTGCTTTAAACATTAGTTTATCTTCATGCAAGCTAAACTGATCTCTTTATCGTCTAAAACATACACTGTTACATATGGTAGTTGGTGGAAAATCTGACAATTTCCTCAATTTCCAGAGAAACAGATGAGATTTATTTATCAGGTTTGTAGAAGACAGTGAGTTTTCTACTGACAGTCCGTCTCATATGTTCTCGTTGTTTCTCCCGCCTGTTTGCCAGACAGTCAATGCACACATGAAGCAAATAGCCAGAGTGTTTGACAAGTGTGTGTGTGTGTGTGTGTGTGTGTGTGTGTCAGAGAGAAGATGGTTGTCATTTTAAGAGGCAAAATGATGGGAGGATAGCGTGTGTGTGGGTGTGTGTTCATGCTTGCATGTGTGTTAACAATGTACCCTTGTGTCCCCTGTGTCAAAGCCCGGCTAAATCAAGTCAACCATGCTACGTGTGTGTGTGCGTGTGTGAGTGTGTGTGTGTGTTTGTGTGTGTGTGTGTGTGTGTGTGTGTGTGTGTGTGTGTGTGTGTGTGTGTGTATGTGTATAAGTATGTGTGTCAGAGTGTGTGTGCCAGGCCAGATCAATATGAACTAATCAATGGGAGAAGACAGCTAGAAGGACCTTGGGGACGGCAGATACACACCTGGTGTACACACACACACCCACACACACACACACACACACACACACACACACACAGAGAGCCTCTTTGTATTCCAGCCTCACTTTCTCTCTTTATCTTCTCTCACACTACCTCCACGTCTCTTTCTCCATGCTTCTCTCTTTTCCTCTATTTTTTCTCTTTCTCACACAAACACACTAATTATCTCACTCTTTTCTCTTTCATTCTCTCAAGGCTTCAGTCAGATACATCACTGCCTAATTTTCTTGTTCTTTCTCCTTCCTTTCCTCTCTGCTTCCTCCTCTCTGTATCCAAACTCAGGTTGTTTGTTTGAATTGTGGAGGCTGGTTGCGTGAGGGACTGAGTTCACGCTTCACAGGTCAGGTCTGACTCTCCAACCACGACTCAATATTAGAGACACGCTGCGTTCAAGTAGCAAACAAACCTGGTACTGCAGGGTTCTTTTCTAAGTCTGATCACATCTGTCGAAGCAGCAGTGGAAAGACGAGGTCTGTGCCGCTCCACGGTGAGGAAAGTTCAGCTGCTGGCACACATGTGAGTGCAGCCTTCAGCACATGTGCTGCTCAAAATGCATGTTCGGAAATTAAAACACATGTATGGAAGCAGAGAAAGAGCTGTAATAATAATTTTATTTTTTAAAACCATCTGTCTGATTTGACATGGTTTGAATTCCCCTCTCTGAAAATGTCCAGGAGGTCAATTCAAGTTTTGAAAATGTCTGTCTTTTTAGAGATTTCTTTTCTTTTCTCTTTTCCCGGATTCACAAATAATTCAGAAAATTCAAGCATCTTCTCTTTCTTGGATCATGTGACTGACAGAGTGTAACCTGATAGGATGTTTTTTTCTTGAATTTTCTAAATGTTGGCAATCGATTTTGAGTAACTTGATTTTTGACTTGATTTTTTGGATCCGAAAGTGATTTCATATGACATTACGGAGGAATTTGAGCATCTTGAAAATTGAATTATCTATTTGAGGCTGTGAACAATTAAATAATTACATGAAATAAAATCAAGTTTTAGTTCCTTTTCCTACTGGAAAAGCGGTCTCAAACTAGGCGATTTCAGATGATTTTCAAAATAAAATATTTCAATGGAATACATTATTTAAATTCCAAAATAATGTATTTTGCAGTGATTCCATTTTCCAATAAGGTGTTCAGTTACTTTTAGTTTTTTTTATTTAACCTTTATTTAACCAGGCGGCCTGACAAAAGGCAAAGCCTCTTGAGGGAAGGGGGTTGGGGGTAAAAAGAAAGGACAAAAGTAAAAAAGACCACAGTGGCATACATGACAAGCACATGAAAAGTTACTTTTAGGATTCAAAACCTTACAGTCCTTCGTTGCTTCCATACAAAACTTGAAAAATCCAGCATTGAAACTGAATTGATGCAAACTGTAAGACTATTTTCCAACATGAGTCTGTCTCTCGCACCATAGGCTTACAGATCTTCACACCTAGAAGCCAATCCAAAAAATTGGACCTTATTTTTGCACAAGTGTAAATCTAGCTTTTGCCAAATCCTGAATTGGCAGCCTGGTTATCAGCAGGCACACCAGCAGCTCTGGTGGACGCTCTGGGTCTGAGGCACTTTCAGTTCAATTCACTCAACATGCAAATTGAAACTGTAATTCATTTACTGGCAGATAAGAGCGCTACTCTGTCTCAATAATGCCTTTATAGATTGAATATTAAATAACCATTTGATGGGGATTTTCTTATGGTTTGAATGTCCACTTCCTGGGTTAATTGGATTGAACGGAAAGTGACCCGACTCTTGGCTCAATCAAATTCAGTGCAGGTGTGGAAGTTCCGGCCTTCCTTTTATTCATCAGTATATACTGTATCAGTTATATATATTTTTGGTAAATTAGAATACAGTTTTCTCTGCAAATACTTTGTGCTTTTGTCCTCGCAGCTTTCCGTTTTATTTTCTGTGGTGTATAATTACTCAGAAATAAGGCCAATTTATTTGTTCCTGTCATGAAAACTAATAATTTAAATAAGTACAATTTGTGCTTTATTCATCTGATTTTCACAATTTCACATGAGCATGGTCAGGGCTGTTAAAAACATGATATATATGCAATGATATTTTAGGGCTCCAAAGATTTTAATCAAATTTTGACAAATGATTGACGCTGGAAGTTTTTCTTAAAGAAGCATTCCAATTTAAAGTCAAACTGAAATTTAAATTTTCCTCATTTTTTTGTGTAAATAACAGGTAGCAACTTGGCAAAAGTGACACGAGAGGGTGGAGCTAAGTATAACCAAACACTGAATAAGACATAGGCGACCAAAAAGGTTATAATTAACTTTCATGAACTGAAAACACACTGTGAAAGGGTTAAAGTTGTAAGACCAAAACACGGACAACTCCCAGACCGGACAACGCCGTGGTAGCGACCTGTCAATCACAAGGTAGCCACGCCCTAAAGCATCCCCTACTTTATGGTCTTTTTGACTCTAAATGGAACCATAATTTACTAAATGAACATCATGCTGTATTGAAGAAGACTTGAAACTAGCAATTGAGACCATAAACTCATGTTTACAACGTTTATTGAGGTGCGAAATCAAATGAGAAGTAGGCTCATTTTCTCATAGACTTCTATACAATCAGACTTCTTTTTGCAACCAGAGGAGAAAGAATGTAAGTTTAAGGCACTTCTGCATTGGCTTCACTTTTCAGACCCAGAGGTAACCCACTGCCCACAGCTTATCTCAAGTGATTGATACTGTATCATCATTATTGGATAATTTCATTCCAATGTGGGGTATGGTTTTTGGGTGAGTCCAACACAAAGGGTCTAGTCAGAAATTCAACTTCAGCCTCATGTTCCTTCCTCCTGCTCTCTTTCTTTCCTCCTCACTGTTCCTCCAAACACTCCTAACACCTACCCAAAAAAGCCCACCTTGTTAACGTCGTGAAATCTCTCTGTTCCAATGCACGGCGTTTCCTGTCAAACATGTTGCTGCAGTTTTCTGTCTCCCTTTCTGCCCATTTCCACCTGTTTGAGAAAAGCATGACAAATTTTAAACAGAGTAAAAGAGAAAGGAAAAAGTTTCTCTTTATTGATGCTTGAATGACAAGCTGAGCTGACAGGAAGGCGCAGAGAGAGCCGGCAGAGAGACACACAGAGTGTCTACGCACATGCATTATGCACATACACTTTCAATCACACCTGCACAGACAGGAAGACAAGCACACACAGGCGCACCACACCTCCCACGCTACCAAAACACTGTCTCACCTGACAAATTAGAACGGGTGCGAGCCCGCCGGTTTTTGACATTGCAGGTATCTGTCACATTTCTGTCAGAGCTTCACGTGGTTTCACATCGAAACAAAGAAACCCAAAAAGAACCCACATGTCATCCCCTCCTCTCTCTCTCTCTCTCTTTCTCTCTCTCTCTCCTTCTCTCTGTCCGTCCTCTCCTGTCTTTCTCCGCTGGGTACTGTCGAATGAAGCAGGAATACGGAGCAGAAGTCAACATCACATGCTGCATAATTCTCAGTCTCCCGTTGTAATTGCTGGGGCTTTTATAAAAGATTCAGCAACAACGTGCATGGTCTGATTGTGAATGAAGCGAGGGTCCTATATGGTTTCAAATTAAAGATTTAGTGTGTTGTTTTCTCATCCAATCAGCTGGATCCAACAAACAAAACAGCAGAACGGTATATAAAATGTAACAACAATAATGATTTGAGCATACTAATAGCATCAATATTGAAGAAAACATCTAAGGATCTCTATCATGGCTAATACAGAATACAATCTGTGGGACTAATATAGCTGTGATGCCAGTCTGCGACATAGAGGATGGATTAATATCTGCATTTGTTGCCTAATGAGCAAAAGGCCTACAGCAGTAAATGACCTGATAAAATAATAAGCAGTTGAACACCCAGAGGAGCTAATGAGTGAAGGGCTCTCCAGTCTGTAGAGGCTGGAAAATACACCAAAATAGAGCTGAAACGATTATATTTTGATTAGTGATTAATCTAATAACTGGTTCCAGCTTCTCAAATGTGAGGATTTGCATTTTTTTTCTGTTTGATATCACTGTAAAATTGAAAATCTTTGGATTTTGACTGTTGATCCCACAAAAACAAACAATCTTAGACGTCTGCATCCATATGTAGAATTTCTTTTTACATTTAATGGGGTTTATTT
The DNA here is from genome assembly GCF_043250625.1 of Sebastes fasciatus. Taxonomy (NCBI): domain Eukaryota; kingdom Metazoa; phylum Chordata; class Actinopteri; order Perciformes; family Sebastidae; genus Sebastes; species Sebastes fasciatus. The sequence goes on from NC_133817.1 coordinate 16,787,165, forward strand.
AGCCGACACTCACAAAGAGCACCACCAAACTGTTTTTAAATGTGAAAACAAAGTTTTGAATGTTATAGAAACATGGATTTAATGTGTGACGGTAAATTTGTTCCAATCAAAAGGAGTACTTCTTTATTTGTTCCTGTAGAGACTAAGGGAACAGAAAGTAGTGCCGAAGTAAACACACTGAGGTATATGGCTGTAAAAACTGCTTCAAATAAACTGAAGTATTGCTTTAAAAGATAATTATGAACCAATGAAATTTCCATCTGGTATTTAAATACAGCCTGTAAGCACTGGCTGACCCTGCACATGTTGTATTTGAAGTTTACATAACATTATTCAGTTGGTTAGATGCCACTAAATCCTACACACTGGTCATTTAAAAAGACTATTCCCAGAATAAATGAAACCTCCCTCTGTACTCTACTCAGAATGGTACAGTCTGCGTTCCCTCTACTATAAAGCTTATTGGAAGCTCTCACGTCCTGTTTGGCAGTTTGAACCCATGACCAGCAGGTAGGTTAATATGGATGGGAGCTCATGTGAAAAACATTTTGTCAATTGAAGTTAAATATAACCAATAAATTAATTGAGTGGTTATTTCATTAAGAATGTGCATGATGACAGTATGTTAGCAGGTTTGCGTGCTATACCCACACATGTTTACTATGCTAACATAACTCAGCCACAGAGGCCTGGCTACACAACCAGGACTACAGATCTATTGTGCCGGCAGGATGGAGTAAATAATAGAACTGCAGAAACTAGAATGTGTCCGGCCAGTGTGCTACCTGCTCCGATAGGGCATGATTTACAACCCTGACACAGCCGTTAAACCTGCAATAGGCAGAATGTTTTTGGCATCATTGAGCAAAAAAATCCATAATAACCTTTCAGCATATTGTAATTCAAGTGCTCTGAGAGAAAACTAGACTTCTGCACCTCTTCATGGCTCTGTTTTCAGGCTTTAGAAAAATCTAGTACGTGACGGGAGACTTTGGCCAATCACAGGTCATTTCAGAGAGAGCGTTCCTATTGGCTGTGCTCCGGCTGGTGGGCGGTGCTTGGTATTTCCTCAGCAGATCTCAACATGGCTGCTGGGTCACAAACTTTTTCATTTTACAGCTAAACAGTGCACTAAAAGATGTTTCTGACAACATTTGAGGCGAGAAATAGGCATTACAGTAACAGAGTATTGATTCATAATTGATCAGCGCGGCCTAGTTTGACCGTTTGATCAGAGTTCACGAGTGATTGACAGCTGCTCAGGGACGCTAGGCTTCAGCTCGGCTCTGATTGGTTGTTTTCTTCCGGTCTGTGAAATTTTGCAGATGCCATTAGGAGCACCGGAGGACACAGAGGCACATGATTTTTTTTTCAGATTTCCTGTCACATGCACTACTGTCAGCATATAGTGACTGTTTTATAAAAATAACTTTCTTTAATCATATTTGCTCCAATTTTACCCACTGTTGCTTTAACTGTGTCCTACATATCACAATATTATTATGAAGAGGTTTGCTGAGCATGCATGCCCTTTACTGCAACATACTGCCTCATTACTTGTTCAGTAGCAACTAACTAACAACACTAACTAGAGGTAATCAAACAGGCAATCATCAGATTAACCAGTAGTGTTCAAATAACATGTTGGTGAGAATAATAGTCGCAGAGACAGCTGAAGAAAGTGAATCATGTTGCATATACTGCAGTTAAAACCACAGCTCCATCTCTGGCAAGGATTGCTCTTGTAGAGAAAGAACTGATTGTAATCCACCGACTTCTTCTCCTTCAGAGAGAAAAAAAATCATCAATAATTAATCACTTAGGGGTTGGATGATGTAATTGTTCCTCCTTTTGCTGCAAAGTTCGACTTTCTGAAATGGAAAGAATTATTTCTGACCTTCGCCTAAATTCTTCTTACCTTTGTAGAAAAGCAGCTCATTGCTTTCTGAGGAATGTGCAGCGGAGGTGTGTGTGTGTGCCTGGTGTCCGACGGAAAATAATTAGCTGGTCTGTTGGGCAGCGGAGTCTGAGAGAGGCAGAAGCAGGGTTTCTGCATAAACTTTTAATATGTGTGTGTGTGTGTGGGTGAGTGTGTGCCAACCATTGTTGAATTTTAGGCCGATTTCTGTATTTTGGAAGAGTTTGGTTTGTGTGTGTGCGTGTGTGTTTGTGTGTGTGTGTGTATGTGTGCGTGTGTGTGTGTGTGTCCAGACGGTATTTTAACATGGCTAGCCGACTTTTAGCAGCCCACAGTTAAACAGTGACTCACAGATTCCTCTCTCTCTCTCTCTCTCTCTCTCTCTCTCTCCCTCTCTTTCTCTCCAACCTCATCTGTTTCTCCCTTGACTCTTTTTCCTTTCTCTTCTTTTTTTTTACCACTTTCCCTGGTTTTCTTTCTTTCTCTTCCTCCGCCTTACCGCCCCCTCTCTTTCTCTCTCTCCAGGTTGGGTGCTGACCATAGCAGACTTCAGGACAGAGGTGCTTTTTCCTCTGCTCCTCCCCCCTCTTTTCTCCAACTGTTCCAGCTGTAAACCCAGTAAGTTACAATTTGACCACACCATGTTTCTACTCTGAATAGCTTTAAAAACAATATCTAACTCCTACCATGATTATAATGGTGTTTTTATAGTCTTATTTGAATAGAAAACATATGTTTTTGTGTGGTTTCATATCCCAAAGGGCTCATAGAATGTAATCAAGCTCATATTATACACACAAAAAAGTATAGTTTTGTCCCAGTTACCTCCTAAAGCTTAAAAAAAAACCTGAACTATCCCTTCTGTCCAGCTTTGATTGGTTGAGAAAGCCAAAAATGAATGGTAATAGGGATTTAAATTCCCCCGCTATACATAATCAGAAAATACAGTACACACACATGTAGGAACACTTGCACAGAGAAGGTCGTTTCAACGTTAGAGACGCCCAAATGTTCTTGACTGGAGCTGCTGATAAAAAAAAGTTTCCTGACACACACACACACACACACACACACACACACAGCCCCCGAGGGCCCCTGGGACTTCAAAGAGCCGTCTACTGTACCTCAGCGACACCTCAACACCAGGTGCCGCAGAGAGGAGGAGGAGGAGGAAGGAGGGATAGAAATGGAAATGCTGAGGGGGGGGGGAGGAGGAGAAAGAGGAGAGAGATAGGGAGGAAAAGGGAGACCGTGGGCATGAAAAGAGGGAGAAAGAAATCAAGTTAGAGGTTAGAAAATGAGGGAAGAAAAAGAGTGGGAAGTAAGCAGGTGGAGATGAAGAGACAGGAAGGGGAAAGCTTCAAAATTTGGCATAAATAAGTCGAGAAGAAGAAGAAACAGGGATGAAAGGCGACCGACAGACAGACGAGGAGTTGCAGCCAAAGACGGAGAGATGATGCGGAGGGAGGGCAGTAACACTCTGCTGCTAATACCCCCGCTGCTTTGTTGTGAAGAGCCCTAGTTCCCCTTTTAATGGTGAACAATTCCTTTAATGATAGCAGTAAAACACACTCACTCTCACACACACACACACACACACACTCACTGCTGTTCCTCTCAGCCTGACAGGAAATGTGGTTCAGAGCAACAACGTGACGAGTCACAGTTCAACTTTTACAACTTACGGGCCCCGATGCGCGCTCACTCACACACCAAAGTTCAAATGCAAAAGCAGCGTTTATAGCACCAAACGTTTTTTTTTTTTGTTACACATGTTAGTGACCTATATGGGGCAGAAATGTGTCGTCTTTGTCTAATTTGGGTGCCTGTAAGCTTTTGAATTAACTTGTTTGGAGGCTGTCAGTCACGCAGGCAGGCAGGATGTGTGGGTTTGAAGAGTGAATCGCACTGAGAGCGAGGTATATTCTTAACATAAAGCCATTTGGTGAGCGCTTTGATCGCAGCTGCCTTACAGTGTTGCATGGCTGCCACAGTGAAAACCTTTGAGTTAGAACCCCCAAACCTGGCTGTGTTAGTGTGCATCTGTTGAAATATTCATCCACACAGTCTCATCCTCAAGTTGTTGATTTCTCTTCGTGAGCCATGTGGATGAATAACGCCAGAACTTGTAGCTACATTTGTTGGTTAGTACGTGGACTTTAACACATTTGATCATCTCCACAACAAATTGTAAACACATTACAGCTGTAAAACTTGATCCCCGAAGCACCTGGACGGGCCGAGTATGTGTCTTAAAGGAATAGTTTGACATTTTAGGAAACACGCTCGCTTGTCTTGCTGAGAGTTAGACAAGAAAATCAATACTAATATCACGTATGTACGGTTAATATGAAGCAACAGCCATCACCATGATGTAAACCAGAGAGCACTCCAGTTTTTACGGATTAAACAAACAAGATCAAACGTGTCAATTAGCAAGCTGCTAGGCAGATATGTTTTACCTTTGGACAGAGCCAGACTATCTATTTGTGCCTGCTTTCAGTCTCTATGCTAAGCTAAGCTAATCGTCTCCTGGCTCCAACTTCATATTCAATGGACAGATATGAGAGTGATATATCAATCTTCTCATCTAACTCTCGTCAAGAAAATGAACAAGCCCATTGTCCCAAATTTTCAAACAGTTTCCATTAGTGGATTCGAAACTATTGTAATGTCGCTCCTGAATCTGAAAATTACAAGTCATTCAGATGGAATATCCAACTTCATCTGTAGGAAAGTGGTTTTACTGTGTGTGTGAATGTGTTACAAAAGGGAAGCAGAACTGTACTAAAGATGAGCAAGTATGGAAGTGTAAAATTACAAAATGTTCTGTGCCAGCGTAGTCTTTTTAAAACACAAATCAGTGGTATTTTTCTTGCAAATTATCTTTTTTGTGTGATAGAAATATGGGTAGCACCTGTGTTCAGTATAGCCCACAGTTCTTTTCATGCAATGCAACGTTAAATCGCACAGTATACAATAGAGTGATATATCATGCTCCGTAACCACATAATGCCGAACGCCCAGCAGTGAAACTCCAGAGCTTAATTCACAACCGGCTCTCTCTATTCAAAATGCAAATTCAGACTGCAACTTGTACAATAAGGGACGAGTTTGCATTCCCCTCACAGACTGTTATGGGAGAATTGTTTCATCGAAAAAAGAGCATTTTAAAATTGGTGCTTCACAGGTGGCCAACACCAAGGACTCACAAACGAACAGCGAGACAAGGTGACCTAACGTAAAAAACATGACAAAACCTCCACCCTGCTGATGTGTCCTTGAGCAAGACACCAAATCCCCAGTACAGCTGCAGCAGTGGGGTTCTGGAGCCGAGCCTGACCTCTGACCTCCCTGTGGAGGGTGGCAGACAAAAAGAGATTTTCCCTATGGGGATTAATAAGGTATCACATTATCATTTGAATGCAGCTGATTGTATCTTTGTCAGTCTACATTTCAGCCTGTGGACCTTTCTGTAGAGACACGTGATGTGACCTTGTCACGGTGGGTCTCCTGTATCTGTCGGGGAAAGGTCTGAAGACACTAAATGTCAAATGATAAAGAAACAATCGGCTACGTTGCACGCCTCCCCATCTCTCTAGTCATTTATCAGCATTCAAGCTCCAATTTGGTACGTCACACCTCTCTCCTTTTGAGTTGTGTTTCTAGTTGTTGCCTTGCTGCAGCATTCAGGATTCAAACAAACCAACTCGCATACAGATTAACCACATTTGTTGGTCATTATAAGTCGGGGTGGGGAAAAAAATCAATTCACCTATGTATCGCGACTTCTTTTTTTTCGATTTTGAAATAAATTTTTTAATGCCAGAATCGATATATTTGCTTCATTTGAGTCTATACAGAGGTAAAAGGAAGTTACCGCTTTTGTTGTTGTAGTCTGAGAAACGCAACGTCATATCCGTTCCATATCTGTCAACCTAAACAAACAGCAGCCGGCCGCAGCGAGCCGAAACAAGAAAGTAGAAAACGGCGGAGGCTCCACATGGATAAGACCTGCACCCTCACATTTTAAATACAAAGTGGTAAACACTACACATACAGTAAAGTATGGAAACACTTTGGGTTTCACACATTGACAGGAAAAGCAGAGCTAGATATCATGGCTAAAGCTGCATGCTAACTCTGTCATGGACAGGAAACGCTATCGTATTGCGGTAACGTGCAGTCAAGCTAACCGTCACTCGCATCTCCGTGGTCAAATTGACCGACGCTACAAATGTAGAGCACCTATATACTGACATTTATGTTAAATGCATTCAAACGGAGCTGACCATGGATGTATAAAGAGAACGGAGCTGACAGGAGAGCTAGAGACGGACTTGGCGAAGTTAGCGGAAGTATACGAATGTCCGGTTTTCAAAATACGGTTTTAACAAAAGCAACTGTATAACACAAATATGGAGATAAGATTAATTGGATAATATTCACCAGATGTATAACACATAATACCTGTCCCTTATAAATTAAAAAGAAAATACCACTAATTTGTGAGGGAAATGTCTTTAGTCTTTGATTTTTGGGGTTGTTGGAAAAAATTTAATAAATAATGACTGATATATTTGACTTCAGGACATCTCTGACTACAAATATGCTTAAAACCAAACACTCACTGTATTAATATAGATATTTTCCAAAGTAAAAGTCTCTAGAAGTGTTTGATTAAACTTTTTCTAGTGTGAAAAAGGTAACAAAAATCGCAATAAATCATAATATCAAATCGCAATCCTTGTAGAATCGCAATACATGTCGAATCGGCACCCAAGTATCGTGACAGTATCGAACCGGGAGATAGGTGAATCGTCCCAGCTCTTATTATAAGGCACACAATGTATAACAATAGTACTGTATATAGGCAATAAGCACAGCTCAACTTCATATTATTCTTTCTGTGGTTTTCCAAACTGATTTTCAGATGTTTCTGGGATAAAGCGGCACAAAAATGTCACAGACAAATCTTTCACATCTCAGTGTGCACTCATTGCAGTGCTATTGCACAAGACCAAAGGCCAGCTAAAGCAAATTTAAGAAACAGCAAACACTGACATTCTCTCTCTGTCTCTCTGTGTGTCCTCTTTCTTTCCGTCTCTCTGTCCCTGTGGTCAACAATCCCTCCGCTGGCCTTTATCCCCCCCAAATCCCCATGGACAGAGAGTCAGGGGAGGGAGAATGCTTAAATGCTTTGAATGATGGTGTGGAATGCTAAAACGTGTGTGTGTGTGTGTGTGTGTGTGTGTGTGTGTGTAGGGGGGGAGTAAGGAGCAGTGGGTGGGGTAGTGGTGGGGTAGGGGGGTCTCCTGCCTGGTCTAGGATCTGGTATGCGTGACTGAACAAGAGGAGGAGAAAGAGAGGAAAAGAAGGAAAAAAAATCCCCCCACCAAAACCTGCCTTCCTAACTTCTAAAGACAGACAATGGCTACTGACTGGTCTGGCAACCCTCTGTGTGAGTGTGTGTGTGTGTGTGTGTGTGTGTGTGTGTGTGTGTGTGTGGTGTCACTTCACACACAGGACACGTCCATGATGGAAAGCAGAAAGAGGGGAAATCTGCTCTAACCAACTTTAGATCTCATTACGCCGCACAGACGCAGCTCTGCCACATGTGAAATGAAACACTGCAAAAATATAACCAAAGCTAATACCCCAAAAACCTTCCATTTAAACCATGAAATCCACTAAATACAACCCCTAACTTTAACTACCTTTGCGCTTTGAAACCTTTGAGACGTAAATGTAGACCCCAACAACTACCAGTTGAGCTGAAACAACTTTTTTTTCCCCGCTGCATTTGAGGGTTAAAAGCAGACGTTGATGATTAAAAAAGCCAGCAGGGTAGAACAGCTTCCTATAATAAACGCCCTGGTGATAATTAATTACACAGGCACTGCAGCCAAATCAAGACGGCAAGCATCCATTTTGAATCTCCTCGTAAATAATAAAACAACACAACAGATTTTTTTTGTTTGTTGAGAAGCAAGGCTGGACTGATCAGGGACAATACACAGAAATGCGTGGGCGGTTATTAGGAGCAATGCATTAGAATAAAAGCCCTTATTGTACTAAATGTGCCTACATCATTGTAGGACAACACCATAGCAGTACTGTGGGAATAAACAATGTCAAATTACCAAATGTTCACATTCTTAATGGAAAAAACAGACAATAATGGATTGCTACACCTACACAAAAGTAGTCCACACCGCTCTTTTCGTTCATTATATAAATATCTTTAATTGTTTTAACCGTAAGAATATAAAACAATTTAAATTTTGGGATTCTGCATTTTTTTTTCTTCTTTACAAACACATAATATACAGTACATCTTTTTTTATTTGTCAAACACACACAGCTTTGTCAGCAGGACGCACATCCGTATATTAATTTTTCTAGCAGGTCATTGCATTACATTAAAAACGCGCACACACAGGCCTCCATGTGTATGTGTGCATGTGTGTGTTAATGTGTGTGTGTGTGTGAAAGAAAAAGAGAGAGAGAGGGAGATGGGGAGAGAAAGAGACGCATTCCGCTTGTAACCCGACACGGAGAGGGAGAAAGAAAAAATAATCGATTGCTCCTTATTCTAAGCATGTCTCAAAATGGATTCGGGGTATTTTTATTCAGGGAGAGATGGAGAAAAAGAGGAGGGGAAAAAAGATATCCTTACCCTCCTCTCCCTCCCTCTCTCTCTCTCTCTCTCAGCGGTGAGAGCAACATGAATATGAATGCGACCTGTGTTGGCATTAACGTGGGAAAATAAAGCCATGAGACAAACCCTGATTTGTTTCGATCAATGTAAGATATAGAAATCACTTCAATTTGAAGTACGACACTCCACTGACATTTATGTCCACCAGCGTCCCTTAGAAAAAATACTCCTATAACATACTTACATGGACGTATGTTGTGTTTAATTACAGTCTGATCATATTTCTGATCTAGCATTATAGCGCTTCAATATTCCTATATCTCTATTGTATTATTATTGGATGTAGAGCTGCAACGATTAATCAACCAACTGTTAAATCAATCGCCAACTATTTTAATAATCGATTAATCGGTTTGAGTAATTCTTTAAGAAAAAAACATCAGGATTTTAGTCCATTTAGTAGAAGACAAAGTGACTTCTTCTACATTATTGTAGAACTATTAAATTAATCAGCAACTACTTTGATGATAGATTAATCGGTTTGAGTCATTTTTTTAAGAAAAAAAGTAATAATTCTCGGATTGCAGCTTCTTAAATTTGAATATTTTCTGGTGTCTTTACTCCTCTATGCATGTAAACTCTTTGAGTTGTGGACAAAACAAGACATTTGAGGACATCATCGTCGACATTTTTCATCATTTTCTGACATGTTGTAGACCAAACTGATCAATTAATCAAGAAAATAATCAACAGATGAATCAACAATGAAAGTAGTCGTTAGTTGCAGCTCTAACGGGATGACTATAGGTATTTCTTCTAAGGGTAAGCTGATAATCTTGTCTCCTTTATATTGGCCAAAGCTACACGTCTCGAAAGGGCGTGAAAGTTGGACTTTATCCCTAAAAATGAGGAAACAAACGATAAAAAAGCTCTCGCACACAAGCGGGTTTATGTTTTTTGCATAAAGCGTCATTAAAATCTGAATACATTTTACAGCTCGCTGTCCTTCTCTCTCTCTCTCTTTCTCTCTGTGGGAAATTGTTGCTGTTTATGGGGGTAAATTAACAAAGGTAGTTAAGATTGTGTCCTGGTCTCCTTTCTCCAGCTCTGCTCATGGAGGGAGGGATGGGGGGAGGGGGCAGACACAGTCCCTTTAGGCACATTTTCTCCCAGTCTCTCATTCTCGCTTTCCTTCTGTTTTTGTTTTTTCAACAGTATACACCCTTTGAAAACAACCACATACGAGGTAGCCAAATGTTTTTAGGCGTGATGGCTGTAGCGGAGATTTGTCGTAAATGTCTCAAATCCAGACTCACTGTAAAAAGAACCCAAAAAAAAAAAAGTTTCAAAACCTCACTTTGCTTTAAATGAAAAGGTGCATGCCACTTTGGATGGTTTCACTTTGAGAATTTTTCTAGAAGCAAGTGTCAGTATGTGTGAAACGAGCTGATTTGCATTTGCAAGTTATTCCAGTCTGATGTCAGAATTTCTGAGATATCAAAACAATCGCTAATTTTCATGAGCTCCTTGCAAAAAAAGTTCTAATTGCTTCCTACCAGGCAGAATATTAAGTCATATCAAACACTAATTGAACTCCTGCAAGGCCAACAGAGAGAAAAAATAAAAACACTTGAACATAAAATTCTGGTCACATGGGAGAAGCACACCTTACATGACCACACAGGAGGGAAAAGGGAGGTTTTCTCTCTTTTGAAATAAGACAAGAAATGTACCTGCCCAACTATTCCCCCTCCTCATGTCCCCATCCAAAAACAAAAACAACACAAACATCTCCAATCACCTCACTTTCTCACTCTCTGTCATCTGCCAGAGTCCCAGGTTCAACACTTTAAGGCAGGGGAGCTGTGTGATCCTCTCCAGTCCCCTCTTGGTGATCTTGGTACATCCATACAGGTCGATGCCCGCCAGCTGGGTCAGGTGGTCGGCTATGAGCTCCAGCCCTTTGTCCGTGATGCGCACACACTGTCCAATGTTCAGGGTCCTCAGCTCGTGCATCTGCCTCACCATCCGGTTTATCCCGTCGTCGGAGATGTGGCACGAGCACAGGGACAGGGACTTGAGCTGGTACAGCCCCTGGGCGATGTACGCCAGGGTCTGGTCCCCTATCTTGTCGCAGAAGGATACGTCAAGCCCAGAGAGCCTCAGGGTGCCCATGGCGAGGTGCATGGTCCCAGTGTCGCTGATGTTGTCACAGGAGCGTAGGTTGAGGCTCCACAGGGAGGTCATGTGGGAGAGGTGGATCATCCCCGCGTCTGAGATCCCACCGCAGAAGCTCAGGTTCAGTACCCGGAGCTTGGTGAGCCCCTTGGAAATGTGTTTGAGTGACAGGTCCGTCAGTTTCTGACAGTCCTGGAGGGTCAGGTACTCCAGGTTCAGACAGCCCTCCGCCGCGCTGCGGGTCATGCCCGCCAAGTGTCCAATCCCCACGTCCGAGACGTGCCTGCAGGACCTCAGATTGAGGCTCTTGAGCCGGTGGAGGCCCCAGGCTATCAACAGAAGCCCAGTGTTGGTGATGTTGCTGCAGCCACCGAGCTCCAGCACCTCCAGGTTCTTCAGGTACTGAGCTATCCTGCCCAGACTGGAGTCTGTGATCTGCTTGCACAGACTCAGGTTCAAGACCCTCAACGACGGGATCTCCTGCACGAACGCGTGACCCAAGCCGTTATCCGTGAGGTTGTAGCAGCCGGACAGATTGAGGGACTCGATGTTGGGCATGCCCTGGATCACATAGCTCAGGCTGCGACGCAGGGACAGGATCTGGACCCTCCGGATGCCCCTGGCCTGGAGGCTGGGGAACAGGGAGGGATTGGCCCGGCGGAGGTGCAGCTTGGCCTCCACCCCCCTCCACACTGACTTGTGGTAGGATGCGTCCCTCCAAGCGATACACACTTGGGCTACCCTGCCTTTGTCCCTCACGTCCAGATAGCTGAAAATCATGGCCAAAATTTCCGGGAAGAGGCACGAAATGTGCGTCTCCATTGTTTTTCAAACCCCAGGCATATGAAGAACTAATACTCCACACCTCCAAGGCTGAAAAAGAAAAACCACCCTCTCTCTCTTTTGCAAATTATGCAAAAGTATCAACAGTCCCAGTTATCTCCACAGAAGTAAAGAAATAGGATTGAATAGTATTGAACTGTGCAAGAATCGATCCAACTCTCTCCAACACCACCACGTGATCCTCTCTGGTTGCCTGGTTGCGCAGTAGGATTCAAATGCATTAAAAAAAAGCAGGAAAAACACCCAAAAAAAGCGTTTTATTCCTGCCTCAACTCCTCTCTCCGCCAAAAAAAGAAGAGGCAAAGGGGGGCTGCAAGGGAAGAAGGAGGAAGGAGGAGGAGGAGAGGAGGAAAAAGCCTTCAATGCTTCCTCTCTCTCTCTCTCTCTCTCTCTGTCTCTCAGACGACGCTTCCTTGTTTTATACCCACTAAAAGCCTCCCTCTCTCGGCCGAGCGGGGATCCAGACGGTCGTACATCGCAGAATAAGAAAGAATAAACACTGTTAACGCCGCCTATTAGAAAACATCTCCATGATAGAAAGAGCAGAGAAAGATAGAGCTGTGTTTGTAGGCAGAGAGTGAGAGAGAGAGCGAGAGAGAGAGAGAGAGAGAGAGAGAGAGAGAGATGGGCGTCCTGGGCTCAAAGCCTTTGTCTGCTCTTTTCAAACCGACTTGGCAGGGACCCCAGCACTCTAGCAGCACGGGAGGGGTGACTACAACAAACATTTTCATTCTTATACCTTTCAATTTCGATTCAATAACAAATAGCTAATAGCGTCGTAATTACAAAGCTAACACGCAAACATAAGTGTGTTAATATATTTAATTAAAGAGCTGCAGTGCGACATTAACTGTGTCATTTTTATCGAAGCACCCCTCTCTCTGCCTCCGTGTTGGTTGGTCCCGCCTCAGCTGGAACGGTGCGAACAGTTTCCCTTGGAAACCAACTTCTTACAATTCAGTTCACTTTGGGCTTTAACCCTTTGAGAGGACCACACAGGAAACACAGGAGAGCACACTGGAGAAGCCCACTTCACTCTTTAACTTGGCATGAATATGTTGCTTTATTATTGTTGTAGTGGAGATAGTAGTAGAACAGCCACAGCAACAGAATACAGTGTTCTTTGTCTCTTGTAAACAGCCTCTCTCTCTGTCCACTCTCTCCTCTCTGACTACTTTATTACAAAACCCCTAAACATTATAATAATAATAATAGATTTAACATTTCATCAGTCAAATATTGGACTGTTTGAAAACATGCAATAAAACAAAACCACAGCTTGTATAACAATATTGATAATATTGGAAACAATGTACAACAAATACATCTATTTTAAAGGGACTGTTTGTAAGAATCAGAAATGCTTGTTAACAGCGACACTTGTGGCCGTTAAGTCAACGAAAGTCAGCGTCGGGCTCACACTTGTGCTCGCTCTACATACACATGAACGAGCGTTGCTCAAAACAGTGAGGCGACACCAAGCCCCCAGGAAGTGCGCCGGTCAACGATCTGGACTTTCCTAGTGGCCAAACGGCGGTACTGCAACTTCCGTGTCTATCACGTGATGCCGTTGTGCCCAAAAATACTTTTTCCCATAGACTTACATTGGGAAAGAGACGTCTGTATCCCAGCGGATATTTTTTTTAGGTGAATCAACTTCCCAGTACGAACACTCTAATAGTCCTTATTTTAAAAAATAAGTTTTTAAAGTTGTAAATTGCACTAATAGCTGAATCCAGAGTTATTTCCCTTCCTCCGTTCATGTGAGTGAGACCCAGACCGAGGCTGGAGCGCAAGCCGTGACAACAGCGTGACGTTGGGACCCCGTGACTGAGTCATGTGACCGAGCGGACGCGACTGCTCATGTCCCAGTTGCCCAAGATATGTCAAGATACGGGTACTTTTCTAGACGGAAGTCGAGCCATTTAGGCTTCATGCGCCAATGAGCAACTCTCATAATAATGACTGGGGCCCCGCCTCCAACGCTGTATCCAGTTCTCTTAATACATTCATGGGCGACACACGTCAGCTAAAACCACAATATCACTCTATATTTCACCTGCTTGGCAGTAATGTTAGCTGACCAGACAAAGGTCTCTCCATGAATCAATGCTGATCCTACTGTTGGCTTTTCCTGCTTCAGCCTCCTGACCGCGGTCGGAGGAAACGGGAAGACACCGGCACCCGGTCGGAGACGATAACGTAACTCGCTGCGGAGTCCCGTCACTTCACAAGACACGGAAAACCTCTGTTGGTCTGGAGGAGCTGCAGCAGTTATTTCTGCACAAACGTCCGCTGTACATTCACTAGATATTCTCAGAGCTACGAAGTCTTCTGCAGTGTGTAATGTGCACGCATGCACGTGAGGTGGAGCGAGCTGAGTGAAGGCAGGCAGGCAGGCAGAGGAGCAGCGGAGCAGAGACTCCGGCCCTGGAGACCAAAGCTACGTTCTCCCCCGCGTACTACGACCGCCACCAACACTGTTTTGCAAGACGGGCTTCACTAGATATAACTTTGCGGTTTTGGTGCTTCCGTGTAGTTTGTGTTGGAGTCTTGTCTGAACAGCGTAGCCTCATGCGAGCTCACATATGCGAGCGCTCATGGACACCCACCAGGGTGATTTATACGTGTAAGACGTTACAAACAGTCTCTTTAACATTTCATCAGTCAAATATTGGAATATTAACTGTTTGAAAACATGCGATAAAACACAGCTTGTATAATAATATTGATAATATTGGAAACAATGTACAACAAATACATCTATTTTAATTCACTTCAACGCACTTTACTGGCTTGATACTGACTCTGTGTCAGTGTGTGTGCAATATGAGTGTATTGGTTTCTTCAAATGAAACTCGTGAGCTTGTGTTTTTAACACGGGAAGTCATGTATGGGAACGTGAGATCCAAGCGCAACATTTCAACAGTTTTGAATCCGCGTAAAGAATCTGCTCCGACAATTTGGGACAACGGGCTTGTTCACTTTCTTGACGAGAGTTAGGCGAGAAGATTGATATACCACTTTCATATCTGTACATTGCATGAAGTTGGAGCCTGGAGACGATTAACTTATAGCTTAGCATAAAGACTGATGGTGCCTTCAAATGACCCTCATGAGCTTGTGTTTACAACATGGGAAGTCGTGTACACAATATGCTTGGCGTTCAAGTGGTTAAGTCGTGAAAACACCGCTGCTGGGCACCGGAAATATTAACGTGACTGTCGGCGTCAAGAAGCCACAGAGGCTAACAATTTAGCAAGCTAGCAAGCTGGTAACATAATGCAGTAAATGCAAAAGCATAATGACAGAGGAAAAAGATGAGGCCGTTGGGAATATCAACATTTTCCTCAGACATAAAATTAAGAAGTAAAACAATATTCAACTAAAATTACAATATATTAACTTATTATCTGCCGAAAAATGAACTTCCACGTCCTTCGCAATTTCTGACAATGTCAACAAACACGTCACAACTCGTAAACCCAGAGCTTTCAGAAATTTTCCACTTATAAAGTTGTGAATACCACATGAGGGGTACGTTCATATGGACTCTTCTCGTGAACACGGTAAACACGACCCCATTTGAAGGCACCATATGTCCCTACACACACACACACACTGAGTAGTATAAAACTATACTATGTGCCACAGTTTAATTTGAGATCTGTAAGCTAAATAAGGAAAAAAAACATGTCCCTGTGTAACATCTGTGTTGTTACACTGCCAGTGAATACATTTTGTACACACATATGAAAGGATGGGGTGTCCTTAAGTGACTGTGGTGGTAAAATAATCCATTAAATCTGTAAAAGTCTCGTCTCTTATGTGTCTCTCATAAAGCACCGAAATAATCACTTTGAAGCTGTTGTCTCACATCTGCCATTGTTTTATGTTTTGATACTTGAAAACTCACTTTAGTCTCAGCTGGTGGTGCTGAGAGAGTGCATATGTGTGTATCAATAGATAGCTATATGCGGCAGATATTTTCCTAAATTGCTTATGTAATGTATCGAAGCATGCAAATGATCAAATACAGCAGCAAAGGTAGTGAGAACAGTGCATCTTTTATACTCTCTACCAAGTTTCATGCCCTGCAGTGGGCCTCTCTCACCCCCGGAGTAGCCTTGGTCTGAGGGTGTGTGTGTGCACATGTGTGTGTCAGTGTTTATCTATATGTACAGTATGTGCATGTGTGTGTGCGTGCACAGACAGGAGAACAGATGTATTTGCATATGTTGTTTTTGCGTATAAACAGTATATTTTTTATACGCTTGCAACGCTTTTTCTTACTGTTTGTAGGCTTCTCTCAGTGTGTGTGTGTGTGTGTGTGTGTGCGTGTGTGTGTGTGTGTGTGTGTGTGTGTGTGTGTGAGAGATAATATGACAGGGGAGCCGTTTGCTGAAGCCAGTGGAGTGTGGCAGAGTGGCTGAGAAAGAGTAGAGGAGAAAGAGAGAGAGAGAGAGAGGAAGAGCTGATGAGAAACATAGCGGCAGAGCGATAGGAGGAGAGAGGCAACAGTGATCAGGTGAGGATAACGGAGAGGGAGAGGAGCTGCAGAAACAGGCCTCTTTACATGGAAAGAAGCAGCCGAGCACAACTGACAGCAACTCTCCTCTCATCCTCTCTGTTCTCCTTAAGAAGAGATTTTTTTTCAAGTCCGTCTAAAAGCAATAGTCAGATGCCCATGTGTACATTTAATAATTTTTTGCTCGCTGTAATCTCCCCTTGTGTTCTTACTGGCCGTTAAAAGACCCCTCATTTTGTACAAAAATACATCTCAAAGTTTATCCGAAGCCATTATGACGCATCAGCAGTTGGAGTTAGACAAATCAAGTGAGTGTCTTATATGGTACGTGTCCACAGCCTCCGTTCTTTCCACGCTTCCTATTCATTGTCTATGTAAGCAGCCGTGCAATGCATTCTGGTACAAATCGAGAGACGGGGCTTCACGTTGGCCGCTCTTCATTTGCATAATATTGAGGTCTAGATGCAAATCACAGGCGTCCGACGCGATTCGCCGCCTTTGGAAACTCCCTTGAAACTTTTAAACAAAGCGTTGTCCGTCCAAAATAAAGACAGATTCAGCAACTGCATGGCTTATTTCTATTATAAAATGTTTTCAGAAACACGTTTCGGTGAACTATTTTCGTGATATAAGAGAAGAAAGTTTACAAATAAGCCGCCATGTTGGTTCAACTTTGAACGCTTGGGAGCAGTAGCCCACAAGGGAAAGTGTTCGTCCAATCAGGAGCCTTGTGTCTAGTGGCAGCCCATCAAGAGTCCAATGCTGGGAAGCGAGACGATCACTCGCAATAAAAAACGCCCCTGTGGACATGTACCATAACAAAGCTGCAGTCTTTTTAGTCACAAAATCCCTGATTTTGTTACTATCTACCCCTCTAAAGACTGTAAAGACTGTTACCTCATCATCATCTTCCTCAACCGAACTTCTATTCTATTGCTTATTTTTACCTACTTTTGCTTCTGTCTCTCTATGTCTCTCTTTTTCTGATGGATGGGTCACATTAGTTTCTCCCTCCCTCTCGAATACAGATTATTGGCATGAATAATGAGGTCAAAATGTTGAAAAAAGTCAAGAACACTTAGCTTGTGTTTCTTCATAAGAAAAGTATATTAATACTGTAATAATAACTAGAAGAAAACAACTAATCCAGATTTACAAACCCACATATTCATACTTGCAGAACACAAGTAGGTACTAATCAGAAGTGGTCCCCTAGGTCTTCCTTACTATTTCAGGTCATCATTAAAACAACTCACATGGGTCAGATTAGGGAATGCTATAGTTATAAAAAGCATACAAATCTTTGGTGTAAACATTGATGTACCAAAACGGCCTAAACGCTGGATTTGGAAAAGCAAAACATACAAAATGGACTAAAATGGTCTGCTGACTATTTCTGATGTCCCTCTCTGCTTTTAACTTCTATCCTGTAACTTCATCAAGGGCAAAAAAAAAAAAAAACACGCAGTTAACTGCACTGTCCCCTGTGGCTGCCAACACCTACGTCCTTGGTACTCGGGCACACAGTGTGTCATGCATTTTCAAAATAGAGATCCTGACATGAATACTAAGCTTTATAATGATCGTGTAAACACCTTGAGTTATAAAGAGAGTGGGAGATTAACACCAGCTCCAAGCTAAATGTGGCTAAATTGCAGTCAGTTTTTCTGGAACAACCTTCTGGGATTAAAGACAAAAAACTAGCTTGGTCATAAACCAAAATGTGATTTGTCTCATCCAAATGTTCTGTTAAACCAAACTGTACATGGATTCTTGGCCCTGTCGGCAGTTTGCCTCCACGAATTTATGTTTGTTGGGTTCAAAAGGGAAAATAATACCCGGCCAATGTGGCTTTAAAAGTGCCAGCCAGACTGTGTTGTGTGGGAGGTTATTAGCAAACTTTTTAATGTCGGTGTCAGCTGTCGTCTGTACAACGAGACGATCACAGACAAGAGAGAGAAAGAAATAGAAAAGACATGGAGAAGACGGAGAGAGGCGGATCTATATGCCACAGGCTTTCTCTTCAGCAGCAGTAGCTGAGTCTCTCTCTGCATGACCTGCCTCTGTGTGTGCGTGTGTGCGTGTGTGTGTGTGTGTGTGTGTACTTGCTCAGCGTGCATTTTTTCTGTTTTTCTGTCTCCCTCTGTCTGCCTCACATCACAGCTGTGTATGTGTGCGTGTATACCTACGTGTGTGTGTGTGCACTGACTGTGTGTCATACCTCTCCCAGAAAACCCGCTGGGCCCTAGCTAGCACTCACACTGAGCCAGAGAGGGATGGGTGAGGGAAGGGAGAGGAAAAAAGCGAGAGGGGTAAAATAAGGAATGGGTCAGAGGAAAAAGGGAGGAAGAGTATTTTTAGAGGATGTGTCAGAAGAGATGGAGGGAAATAAATGTGTGTGTCATCTCCCCCAAAGTGTTCCTCTCCCAAGATTCTACTCGTCACGTGACCCCGTCATGTGTGGCGTCTCTTTTTTGTGCATGTGTGTGACTTAACGTGTCCTGTGTTTGATGATTCAGGGGAGGGCTCTAACTGCATAATTGCTCGCCTCGACAACGTGCTTCATCTGCACCCGCAGCGGTTGCTGGTTGCCAAGGTTACGTGGGCGTGTGTCAACACGTCCCCCCTGAAAGCCGACACCTTCCTGACTGGATATTACCATGACTCTGTAGATTCTCTCTCTCTCTCCTGTACGCACACACCAGTACACAGAGAAAGCAGACAGTGTGTGTGTGTGTGTATACGCACATGCCCGCTCACTGTACACTGTAAGTGATGAATCTTTTATGTTCCTTCAGGTGTTTCCTTGCTTCACCAGGGCTTCACCTGTACAGCACTGAAACATGGCCCGTGTGTGTGTGTGTGTGTGTGTGTGTGTGTGTGTAGCTGCCTTCAAAGCTCCTCTGCTGTCTCTCTCCCTGCTCTCTTATCGTTTTCCAACTCTTTTTTGCATCCCATCCTCTGTCTCTCGTTCTAATTCATACAATATGAATGAAAAGTGTTAACACAGTTCTGACGGAGGATACAGGTCCTATCACCCCACCAATTTAAACTTTTCAGACCGAAATCGATCATCATTAATTCGCTCGCCAAGGCAAAAATATATCTGTGCTTTTGCATCGAGTTCAGCTTATGACACGTGAATTTATGCCGCTGACAAATTGACAAACAGTGCTGACAGTGCTGACCTTTGAAGGGAACAGAGAGCTGGAGGGTCCAAAACTAGAAGAAGCTATCATGTTACCTGTATCGCACCATCAAACTCTACACAACGCTGCTCTGCTGAAGTATAAACTGCTCCACAAGAGATGCATGGTTTGCAGATACTTTAAGGCCCTGTCTACACGCATACAGATATATTTTAAAAATGTATATTTTCCTCTACGTTTTGGCCTCTCGTCCACACGCAAACGGAGTTTTAGGTCACAAAAACGGATATTTTTGAAAACGCCTTCTAAGTTTCAGATTTTTAAAACCTCTGGTTACTTTCTCTCTGTGTGGACGTGTAAAACGGAGCGTTTGGGAAACGATGACGTCCTCTCTTCATTTCGCACATGCCCATTGTTGCTTTGAGCATGCGCCAGAAACAATAACAAAGATGGCAGACTACTGGACGTTTTGTTAGTGCTGCTCGGACTACTTTACATTTGAAAAATGTTCCAGTCACAGGAGGCCAAAGCAGGGAACACATTAAACATGTGGAGGCCGAATGGTGATTGAATGTGCTTTTGTGCGATTGAAGGAGAGGTTTGGAGCACCCAGAAGGACTATGGACATAAACCTGAATAACCTCCCTTTCCTCATTTATGCATGACAGTTGATGACAGCAGAGTGACGACAGTCACACAGTTGGACCAGGAATCCAATAACTGTTATTGAACTGACTGTAATGAAGCCGAAGGAAAACAAGTGAGAAGGGTGGTAACAAAATTCCTTGACCCTCAACTTGTGATCTCACTTGTGGTTACATGTAAATATTGCGGCAAGCTTTTAGAGTTGTTTTTGCGTCCAAGTGTGGACGGGTATATTTTTTAAAACAAAGGTCATGTGGACAGACTTTATTTTTTAAACGTAGGGGAAAATATCCTTTTTAAAAAATACCTGTATATATGACAGACAGGTCCAAGGACACACGAGCACAAATAGGATGATACAAATACGTCTCTTAAAAAAAGGTGTGTTAATTTATTGTCAGCCCCCTGGTGGTTGGCTAACCGTCACGAGTTTGTGTAATAGAACGTGTCAATGTGATAATAAATGTACTTATAGAGATATTATTGTTAGTTGTTGTGTCTTTCTAGCCAAACAGCTGCCGTGGTGCTAACGTAGCAGCTAGGTGGCTCATGCTAAGAATTTGTGGTCATGCTTGGCTCGTGATTGGCTCGAGCGAATATGTGGTGACCATGATACCGCAGCTCCGGCCCCCCCGATCACTACTACACAGACTCTGGCTCCAAATGACGTCAAAAAGGATGGCATCTCCCGTATCCGGGACATTTTGGCTTCACTTTTGTAAAGCGAGAGGAAGTTTAGATGTGTCGTCCATCTAATTATTGGCTACATGTTGACAAAGTCTCCTTTTTTCATCCCGATATGACTTCTGAAATTTTAAGGCAACTAGACGACGTTGAGGTGTCGGTCAGCATGACAATAAACAGGATGACACTGACAGTGAACGGTGACGTATTAGATGAGATGCACAAGAGAAAAAGGGGAAAAAAAGACCACAGATGATGGAGGTAAACAAGAGAAGGAAGAGAGCAGATGTGCACAGAGAGAGAGGTCACTGCCAGGAGGATGCAAGCCTCCTTTTCTCTGTGCAGCTCTCTCTTTTATCTCTCTCCATCTATCACTACCTCTGTTTTTACTTCTTTCTTCCTTTTTCGTTCTCTTTCCTCTGACAACTGGTCTGTGCTTCCGTCTCGCCACAACGCCTCACAGGCTGAATGTGTGTGTGTGCATATGTGTGTGTGTGTGTGTTATATGCACTGCCGCCCTGCTCCAGTTTTTGCACCACACAGGCTGCTAGGTGTGTGCGTGTGTGTGTGTGTGTGTCCTCAACAATGCTTTTCTTTTCTGCCAGCTCTGCAGTCTGACATAGGAGATTTTTCAGCCTTGTGCTCTCTCTCCCTCAGTAGTCAGCATTTTGGCATTTTCTCAATGCGCTCTGTCATCTGTTGGCATGAATAGGCTGCATATTGTTTGTGTGTGTGTGTGTGTGTGTGTGTGTGTGTGTGTGTTTATCTGGCTGGTTTTTACTCTCTGTTTGTCTGTGTTTGTGCGGGGGACCATGAAGGTGGAAAACAGCTCTTTTTCAATCTCAGAAATGGCACTAGGCAGGTTTTTGATGCGGACGTACACGTATAGACTACCATTACCAGAGTTGTAGGCAAGATCCATTAAATGGGGTTCAAGGCAAGTGTGAGAGCCTGCAGAGTCAAGTTTGACAGAGAGAATGATTGACTCCTCTGCCAAGGTTTTAACCAGCACCTATTCAATACATTTTCACTCTGTTATTTGGGTGTCACCCTCTTGATTCACCCAGGACTATGCATTTGATTTAAATTTGAGATACAGAAATTCACCAAGATCATGGTTTCTTCTGATGCAGTGGAAATGCTGTCAATTTAAAGGCTAAGTTAGTCAATCTTCCTTCAAATCCATGTGAGAACATGTTAATTGGCGAACAGCACCACTTGAAATTAAATTATAAACATCTAACCCCTCAACCCCAAAGTAAAGTAAAGAAAAGTTTCCGAAGATACCAAATGTGTCAGCATGAAATGTGTAAAAATGATCAACAAGACATCTGTATGTGTATCTATGTTCGATGGAATGGTGAAGCCACAAAAATTAGAATTTGGTTGTAAACATCATATCACTTAAATGAAGATACAGAATATATTTGTAATATTATTATACAGAGTAAGTTGATTTGTCCAACCTTAAAGCTACTAAAGCGGAAATGCATTTTAAAGCCGAATTCACGCCAGAGCAGCGATGAACTGCGGCCTGAGGCGAGCTGCCATGCAATGGCTATGAAAAGCTGCGGCGGCCGCTCCCGAGTTCAGCAAGCTGCAGCCGTTTCATTCTGCGGTGAAGTGCGGCCAAACTAAAAGTTGGGAACAGTTCAACTTTTAGCGGCAAAATGCAGCCAGAGAGGACCCGCAGCCAATCAGTAAACAGACCCTGTGACTCCTGTGACCTTTTGACCTATATTACAAAGAATTTCTTCCCTGCCTGAAACACAAGAACACACCTCCCGGCCGTAGAAGAATGAATTATTGAGGTGCGCCGCTCTTCGCCGCTGCGTCGTATGAATTCAGTGTAGGCTAAGGGGTTTATTTCCTCATTATTGTAACTAGCTGCAGTGAAAAAACTATGAAAATATTATGAAATATCGACAATACTGACTGAAATACAGAAACAGCAGCAAGTGAGCAAACCATCGAGACAAAGATGACTCATCAGTGACTGAATGTGCTGTCAACAATATTACTCACCAGCTGCAGTCTCACATCAGACAAAATTTAAATAGTCAAAGACATTTAAGTCCAAATTTAGGTTCTTTACATGTTACTGCCGCTCAGGACCATTAAAATGCAAAGAGCAGCTTGGAGTCAAATCAAAACTTCCATCCACATAAAAAATTGTTCGGCAAATTGAAACATCTAAAACAAAAGAAACAAAAAAAATCAACCATGCATCTGACTGTCCTATACAACCAACTTACCCTGTCTACTAGAAATTACCTTTCTATTGTACCACTACTACTATTAAAGTTGTTTGTTGTCGAATTAAATATGACAACACTGAGTTTATAACACACAGGGACAAAGAAGGGAGGAGGGTGGCTTGGAAAAGAAGAGATTTGGGAAGAATGGCGAGACTTGTGAAAGTGTATTCTGTAGTGAAAAGTTAACACAAAAGCAGCAAAATCAACAGAACTAGGGAAATAGCGAGAGCACTGGAAAGACAGTACACATTTGTGTGCATGAGCGTGTGTGTGCGTGACACAGTACAAGGCGTCCTGGGGATTTATAGACCAAATGAATCAATTCAGAGATGAGCAGTAAATCAGGCCAGACCAGCGCAGCTTCATCCCCTGAAGAAAGCTCCTCTGATTCACATTATAAGTGTGTGTGTGTGTGTCATGTGTGTCTCCCTCTCTTAGTATAAGTGTGTATGTGCAGATTCCTTACTTGTATCTCTTTGCTAGTTGAGTGCAGTTTTACAATTTGCGTGTTAAGTCTTAAGAAAAAAGTTTTATATACCCAGAGGGCCGAGAGATTGATTTTGACTTTAATTTGCTTACTAAAATCATGTGTGTGTGAGAGTATGTGTTTAATAGTGAGTGAGACAGAGAGCAAACGTATGTGTGTGTGTTTGTGTGTGTGTTGGTTTGTGTGTTTCTGTGTCATTGAGCCTTTCAGAGTGTTTGCGAGTATGCTTGCACATGTGTTTATACATGTTTGAGCGTGTGTGTGTTAATCTCTCTAGAGAAGGGATCAGGAGACCAGTGTAGTTTGACCAGCGGAGCTCCGGGGCACCAGGGGGAAATCAGGGGATCTGGCCTAGCCTCAGAGGCTTCTCCCTGGGCTTCCTGATCAGGGACTCGGCCTGTCCCGCGGTTCCAGTCCACTGCCAAACGAGGGCAGCCAGAGCTCTCTCAGTTGTTTCGTTTCCACTGAGGTGCCAAACATGGCTCGGTCTGCACCGATTCATCAGTTTAGACTCCTACTTTATTCTTCAACCATATCCAAGCACTTTAGTTGGGAGACTATGAAACCTTTTAAAGAAGAAACAAAATCTTCTTCTTACTAATGAAGCTACTATAACCAGTAGCTTATCATGACTTATGTTGTTGGCAAACTTAAAGTTACACAAGGAACCTTTAAGTGGTTATGAAACCGTCTCAATTTAATACCGTTGCCTCTATATGTTCTAAGCAAACGAGACTATCAGCGTGAAGATTGGCTATTTCTATATAGTAGAAACAATTTGCGGCATGCAGGTTCACCAGAAAGTCCTTCAGCTCAAACTCCAGCGGGGCCTCTGGCAGCAACCAGCCCGCCGCAGACAGACCCAGATCCGGCTTTGCTGCCGCCGCCGGGAGGTGGAGAGCTCCACACCCGGCAGCAGCGGCTCCTACTTTTGGCCAGGACAACATGCTTCTGCTGCACTTATTACTTCACTATAGCAAGTTTTGTCTTTAAGCTTTTCGGGCGTTATCTAAAGTAATAATAATGGTCCACAATGATGTAAAATTGCATAGCCTAGTTTCAAGTCAAAAACAAATTTTCTTGGCTGAGGCAAGCAAAAAGCACCGTTTCGTTTTGAATCGCATCATGTAAATAACCTAAATTGGACACGCGTCGTCTTCATTACACAGCAACAACATACCTAGCCTTTACATTATAGATCTGATGCCTTTATCAGAATAATGTTGACATACACAAACAATGTCAGGTTATCAGTAGCTCTCAATACATTTATTTACAGTGCAGAGAAAAAGTATAGCCACTATATACAGAGATTTTACAAGCGATTGCAGCGTTCACATCATCACAGTTAAGAGACGAGGGAGCGTGAGAACAGCTTTTTATAGGTGCCTGGGTGCACTGTTGGAGAGCGAGAAAGAGAGGGATGGATGGAAACATAAATGGCTGATGAATCTGACTTTCAGGGGGAAAAAAGCATGCGAGAAATGGAGAGGAGGAAGGAGGAAAGAGCTTGGTAGCGGAGCGACGGAACAAAGCAGAGAGACGTAGAGAAACAGATGGTGATGCAGAGCAGAGAGAAGTGTGAGAGAAGGAGGGAGAAAGAGACACAGAAGGACTGGAGAGGAGAAGTATAGAGAAGATATATTTAGAGGGAGAGAGAGAGAGAGAGGGAGTTTTAGCCTCCCAGCTAGAGGCATGACTCATCTTCTGCCAGCTGACAGAAGGATGGATGGAGGGAAGAAGGGAGGAGATGGACAGAGACGGAGCGGGTGAAAGAGGAGAGCAAGCGTGACGAAGAGAGGAGAGGAAGGGGGGACAGGAGAAGGAGGGAGGATTTCCATAGGACGTCGTACATGCAACCACACATGTAAACTGAAACAAAAAACAAAGAGACAGCTAGAAAGCCCAAGGCCTCTCCAAAGCCCCTCTCAGCTGCTTCCAAGTCCCACTGCATTTCCCCCAGGGGTGTGTGTGTGTGTGTGTGTGTGTGTGTGTGTGTGTGTGTGTAGTAAATTTCCCCGCAGCCAGCTGCATTTGGCAGTTTGTTGCTGCACGTCTGTGTGTGCGGTTGTGTGTTTTTGGAAAAGGAACAGACATGAAGAAAGAGAGACAAAGGAAGACATGAGCGCGACAGCGATAGAGGCATATCATATATATAGTAAGTGGAGCAGGTAGTTTCATCATCCTATGGGTTCGCTGTGGTCACATTTGTAGATGAGTTCTTTGGTTCTTATAAATGTGTCCATGTGTCTGCACCGCGTCTGATCTAAAGAATCATTTTAAGAATAAAAACAACTGGAAACCTTTATTTAAGTAGTTAGAATGTGTTTTGGATGGGTGGGAACGATTATGGATTGGACTGGTGGTCGAAGCCCCTCTCTATACAAACATCTGCCCTGCTGAAGTGTCCTCGAGCAAAAACCATGAATCCCCGCAGACTCCAGGGGTCAATGCTCTGCAGCTGTGTCTGACCTTTGACCTCCTGGTGGAGGCAGCAGAAAAAAGATGGAAACTTGTTTATATGTCAAATGCAAGAAAGATGTTCAGGTTGACAGTTGTTGTGGAACATCACAGTTTATACTGTATGGGTATTGTGAAATTGATGCGTATTTACCACTCATATTTACAGTTTGTTGGCAGTGGTGGAATGTAACTAAATACATTTACTCAAGTACAAATGAAGTACTTGTACTTTACTTAAGTATTTCTATTTCATGCTACTTTATATTTCTACTGCAGGAGATTGCAGAGGTACTTTTTAATTGACAACATTTGCTTCGACGACTACAGTTAGTTACTTTGCTGATCCAGGTTTTACATTAAAAACATCAGGGTTCAACGTTAATGTTTTTTTCAATTGCCTGGTCGGGCAAGTGGGTCAGAAATCTACTTGCCCGAAGTCAAATTTTACTTGACCCTACACACATTGTTTTAGTTATTAGCAATTATCAAATAACAACAGAGACCAAAGTTAATTATCATGTGTAATTGTATTAATTCTTTGCCCAATCGGGCAATGAAGTTGCTAGATTTAATAGTCCAATTTAGCATTTTACTTTGCAATCCTTTGAGCCCTAAACATATGACGAGCTTATAAAATATCATATATTAAGCTACTCAACAGCATATAAAATAGTAAATATTAGCTCCACTTTGACCAGCTATAACTGTAAAATGATTTTACACATTTCCAATAATATAAATAGTATAACAGTCACAGCTAACAGGGGCCATTTTTATAAAATATGAGTACTTTACTTTTTAATCTTAAGCGCATTTCGCCAAAAGGGCCATTTTTAATGTAGGAGTATTTTTATACTGCAGTATTGCTACTTTTATTGTAGTGAAAGATCTGGCTTCTCCTTCCACTTTGCTTTAGGGAGGCTGAATCATGACAAACAGGACATTTCTGCCTCAAACTTTAGAGGACTGTCGGCTAAGCAGGTACCTTAAAGGGGATAAATTTGCCCCGACTTCTCTGCACACTCAGAGGATGTTTTTTTGTCTTTTTAACTAGAGGGTGATCAATTTTTAAGTGGCAGTCATTTCTAAAAATGGATATTTAGCATTTTGGCATGAGCAGCTTCCAGGGGATCAGCTCAGACCTCATCAGCCGACCGCAGCTGGTTTCCCTGCAGGAGAGAGCTGGCTGCTTCGCCCGCTCTAGTCTGGCACTGGAGGCAATAAAAAGTGAGGCTGCTGTTAATCCAGAGAGGAGCTGCCGACTTTCTCAGGCGTTGCTCCCTGTTGCACGGCTATTGCACATATCCTCTGGGGACAAGTCCTCTCTCTCGCTCCCTCTATTTCTGTCTGTCTCTCTCTCTCTCTGTGTATCCATTACTTGGACACTCCCTCTCTCTTTCAGCCTCTCTGTTCTCCCTCCTACCTCTTTTCTTTCTTTATCTCTCTTGGTCCAAGTTTTGTCTCCGTGCCCTCACCCCACCTCCCTGCCTCACTTTAGTCGTTGGCTGTACTGTAGCTGAACTGCACCTCCCTGTGTTTCAACAGGCACATCACAAATTACCAGTAAAACCAACAGCTATCACAGAGCAGTATGCTGGTGTAGCTGCTCCAGTCCAGTCCTGTATTTCTGAGTCTCTGGGTCATGTCGTCCCAGAATTAGCTGTTGGCCTGTTTCTCTTCAGTTCCCAAATGACGAGACAATCAGCATGTTTTAATGAGCCGAGTTCTCAAGAGGAGAAACCTATTTATTTCAGTTTCAAGCAAAATATAGATCATCTGGTGTAAAAACATCAACAGCAGAATCAGGTTTATTGCCAATACATGTGCAGAGTATTTCATTAGATAAAAATGTGTTGTGAATTTTTGGAAATTATTACATCTATCTTTCTTCAATAAATGTAGACTTTTGGACTTTACAACGCTCTGGAGTTATTGGAAATGTTTGGATCACACGAGTCAGAAACAATCCAACGCAGCCACCACTGGAATAATTCTACAAAATACTAATAATATTAGGGTAGCCTAATATTTATCTGAAACTGTGCACAAATACAAGGTTTAAACAGAATGTGGCCTACAAAGAAATATGTATTTTCAGACAGTTTTATATACAGACTTTTGTATAAATATAAGTGATAAGTGTATAAGTGTGTTATTATGATTTTAGTTATACGTGAGCAAATCTAACTGACAACCTTAGAGCAGACAAATACTGGCGCACCCCCTGTGATCTTAGGCGCCCCCCTAAGGGGGACCCTTACCCCAGGTTGGGAACCACTGCTCTAATGTATAGGAAAGACTGTGTGGTAAAGTAACACTAGGGGATGCTGTAGTGTCAGTTACAGACTACTGATTAGTCTGTCATCATCATGACATCATCATTTAGCTGCTACAATACAGAGCATTGACCGGGGAGGTCAAACCTACTTGAATCCACCACAGTGATACAAGACACAAGAATACAAAGATATCCCGTATGCTGAGCTGAAATGAAAGCTGGGTGTATTTGATCACTATGTTTCTCAACTTGAATTTCAAGTTTCAAAGACTTCATGTGATACGCAAGTTCCTCATTTTGAAACCTTGTTAACTTATAGTTCTGAATTGATGTTTGACAGTGGAGGAAGAAGTACTCAAAGAACTAAAAAAAAAGCTTATTATAAGTAATTGTCTGTTATTCAAAAGCAGCAAAATGTACTTAAAGTGTCAAAGTAAAAGTACTCATTCTGCAGACAAATGGCACCTGTGACTGTGACATTATTGTGACTAATGCATTAGGGCTTAAGTGACCTTTTACTGCAGTAGCTGGTCGAGGTGGAACTAGTTTTACTACTTTACTACTACTTCTATTTGTACAGTTAGGTAGTTTAGTTAAGTGGTTCCTAACCTGAGGGTCGGCCCCCTCCAAAGGGTCCAAAAATAAGATGTGGTAGAAAAGAATAAGTTCTGTTACACAAATTGTGATAATTTTTGGGGGGGAATTTTCTCTATATAAATATTGGATAATTTGACTTCTTTGGGACTCAAACAGTTATTTAAATGAAACCATCTGAGAAGTTTAGAGGAGAAATGTCTCTTTGGTGGTTCATACACATCTGAAACGAGACTGCAGGTCCTATAGACATTTCTTTTTCATAAGAGGCTACAAGCCCAAAAATGTCAAAGCTTTATCTGAAAAGTAGCCTAACTAGATACATGTATAGTGGAGTAAAAAGTACAATATTTCCTAAAATGTAGTGTATAAAGTCCTGTAGGATGGAAATACTCAAGCAAAGTACAAGTACCTCAGAATTGTACGAACACTATCTTACTAACCTGTTGTTCCAACAAATTTGTACTGTGTACAACTGTGCAGGTATCAGCAAACTATCTACTACAATACTGTATATGAAGATATAAGGTGATACTTTGGGTAAATATCCCCAAAATAGGCCAATAAATGGATCCTTGTAATGTCATTTCAAAAGCAAGAGCTGATGTATTGGGACTTCTGTTGGGCGAAATCAATGTCTATGTTTCACCAGATGGGGTCGCTGTTGTCATGGTAACCTCCTCAGCATCACAAGGTGCATCACCTCCTCTTGACAGAAATGGCTGCACATTGTGGCCTAAAAGTGGAAAAACAAGAGGAAAGCAGAGAGGAAGTAATGTAGTTCAGCCTCAGGGCCGTTTACTGAGCGATCAGTTGGACCAGTTTTAGTGTTGTTACATATTAGAATGACCTGTTTCTGTTTCCCAAAATGTATCTCATTGTTTATTCACCCGCTCAACCTGACTTTGACCCAATACCCGCCCACTGCAGCATATCAGACGTATATTGAAGGCAGCCAGTTAGATCACTTCACTATGTGTGTGTGTGTGTGTGTGTGTGTGTGTGTGTGTGTGTGTGTGTGTGTGTGTGTGTGTGTGTGTGTGTGTGTGTGGTGGGGAAGTTTAGGGCCCCCGGGAGATGAAAGGTGGTCTATTATCATGCAGAGGCAAGTGACATACGACTCTGCTGTTGCTCGCCACTATGAGAAACAGCCAGATTGCTCCGGCCGGTGGGCGGTGCTTGGTATTTCCTCAACTGATCTCAGCATGGCTGCCGGGGTCACAAACTTTCTTATTTTACAGATTAACAGTACACTACAAGATGATTCTGAAACCATTTGAGACAAAAAATAGGCATTACAGTAACAGGATATTGATTCATATTTGATCAGCGCTGCCTAGTTTGACCGTTTGATCGGAGTTTGCGAGTGATTGACAGCTGCTCAGAGAAGGCAAGGCTCCAGCTCGGCTCTGATTGGTTGTTTTCCTCCGGTCTGTGAAATCTTGCAGATGTCGTAAGGAGCATCGGAAGACACTGGAGGACACAGAGGCACATGATTTTTTTCAGTTTACTTGTCTCATGTAGGACTGTCAGGATATACTGACTGTTTTATAAAAACATTTTTTATCATATTTGCGCCAATTCTACCCACTGCTGCTTTAATTTGGTGACCTCCTTAATTACTTTTTGCTTTCATGTTAGTCTAACAAAGGCTATACTAAAACTAATAACCTTCCATTTTTATTGATGAATGTTTTAAAAGCCTTGGAGAGAAGTTGTGGAGGGTCCAGACTATAATCTCCCCTGAGCCACCTTTGGTTGTGGACTCACTCTTTTGAGAAGCACTGAGTCAGATCAGAGAGCTGCAGGTTCACCGCCCAGTTTGTCTTTAGCTGGATATGAATTGAGGCGAGCTCGCTTCAACACGCCTTTTCTTTACTCCACGACTTTTCAGGACTCCTGGCCGTCTCTGTGTGTTCGTGCGTAATGTGTGTGTGTGTGTGTGTGTGGGAGGCGGGGTGGTAGTGTGTTGCCTTTTATTTTCGCAGACCAAAGAGGGGATTAGACCATTTTGGAAGCACTCACCTTTTATTCAAACAAATTATTCACTTCAGCTAATAAAAGGAATTTGACGCATGTGAACTTCTTTGAGGTCGATTCTTCTTTAAAACACGGTCGGTGCAACACTTTAGTGACCATTATGCACAAACATTATGATGCATAGCCTACACAAATTTCACTTTTAAGTTTTAGGATCCCTGGATGGACAATTAACTGATCTCTGGTCAGATAGTAATGATGGAGACCTTGTTTAGAAACATGTGTAAGAGCTATTTATCTGTTGTTAGTATTTAGTTGTTATTTGACTAATAATGAGTAGTATTGTTGGATTTATTTAGATTTGATTTTTTGTTAATGTTTTCTTTTACTAGTTATTTGTTAAGTTGATCTATTTTCTTGTTTGGTATATGTAGTTTTTTTGCGTAATTAGTATTTTGTTTATATAAACCCGGAAAAAAAAGTTTGGAAATTTGTGTTTGGTGGATTATTTCTCTGTTGTCATAATGCTAATTGGCATTGTATTTTACGTCGTTGGCAAGCCTGTTTATTTACCTTCACAATGATGCAAATGCATGATCCTTACAAGTTCGACACTATTGTGAAGGTAAATAAACAGGCTTTCCAATGATGTAAAATACAATGCCAATCAGCATTGTAAAAACAGAGAAATAATCTACCAAACACAGATTTCAAAACTTTTTTCCGAGGCAGGTAGGACCAGCATGCACCTGGGTGGGCTTATGTTTTTTTACCAGAACAAGAGAGGCAGTGACATCCATGTTTTCTTTGAGCTTTGTTTGCTTGCTTTTTTTGGTTAAATAAATCATCAGAAACACACATATTTTGCAAGGACAATGGAGTCTTTTGCCTGCGTAAACCACATACCCATGGTGCGTCAGTGGTCCTCTGATTTAAAGGTCCCATATTATAAAAAAAGTGAGATTTTCATGTTTTTTTATTATAAGCAGGCTTAAGTTCTTTATAAATACTGTGAAAGTATCGAAACGCTCAATCCACAGGGAAATACACACAGCCCGTATTCAGAAACTCTGCATTTGAAACAAGCTGTCAGGATTTCTGTCCATTTGTGATGTCACGAATATACAATATTTAGACCCTTGACACAATTTTAAATGTAAACATTCTAAATTTGTCCCAGTTTATTTCCTGGTTGCAGTGTATGTGAATAACATCAGCTGCCAGGAAGTACACATGGACCAAGCTGTTGCCTAGCAACGCAATTCTGTTGCAATTTCGTCAAAATGCGCTAAAACTGAGCTTTTCAGACAGAGGGGTAAATACAGGCATATTCAAACCGACAGTATGAAGAAAATAACGGGATTTTTGACAATTACAGCATGTAAACATGTTCTAGTAGAAACACAAAATACAAGTATGAACCTGAAAATGAACACGATATGGGACTTTTAAGTTTGATATTGATTTTTCCCACAAATGGCCACTATACAACATGTATCAGCTGTCTGGAGTCATCAGGGAGTGATTGCACCAAAAACCACAATTGATTTTGTGCACTTTGTCCATATTCAAAACCTTTGAACGCAACATCACAGGTGCTTCCAGTCTTCCAGTCTTGGCTTTTAAATGTTTGAACGGACTTGCCCCTCTGCCTTTCTGCAAATACATCATGAGACTACAGAGCTGTAGCAGATCCACCAGAGCAGCTTCAAGTGGCAATTGTAAAGTTCAATTCTGCAGAACATGTTTTGCTCAGACAGCTTTTTCTGTGAAAGGAGCGAAGTCTTGGAACTCGCTATACCTGATCACTTAAAATCTGCTGCAAACTTTACCAAATCCTGTTTAATTCAGCGACAAACCTGTAGTCATGTCTAGTTTTTACATGTAATGTTTTTAAATGTGTGCTTTATTGTATTTATTTATTTTTCCTGTACCCATTCCTGTTTTAATCTCTTATTTTCACAAAAAGTCCTTCTAGGGACAGGTGTTGCAAATTAGCATCCGCTATAAGCACACTATGATACTGGCATCAGATAGGTGTTTTTAAGTTGTCTATGTACATTGTATTGGTCCCTATTAAATAAACCATGAATGAATGAATGAATGGAATTCAATGTTGACTGCATCCAATACCCAATTGGTGTAACTTTAATGTATGGCCAGTGAGGGAGAGGGCAGGGGGGGTTTCTGAGGTGAAGAGGGGGTGAGAAGAGGAGGAGTGTAGACTATAGAGAGAGAGAGAGAGAGAGAGAGAGAGAGAGAGATGTGGTGGTCGTGAGAGGACAGGAAAGGAACAGAACAGTCGCTTTGCTGCTCAATTAGTGTGTTAATCTCCTTGTTAATCTTTCCTCAAGACAACAACTGGGATCACACTTTTCACATTGTAGCTTTGCTTTGTTTATGTCTTCTTTAGATAGGGAAGAAGACTTGCACTTTGCGTAAAAACCCAAAACCATTTTACGCATGACTTTGAACTGAAGTTTTAACCAGTAAAGTGGATTTTTTTTTTTTAACAAGCAGCCCTCTGACCTTTTGGGATTACAAACTCTCTGCACTTTTTGACTTTTTCATGTTATTTTTTATGGCAGATTTATTTTTATAGTTCTAAATACTTGAGACTGGAAGGAAAAAAAGAAGACAAGTGGATTATAAAAAAATAAGACTCAAGTATCGTCAACCAGCAGGACCGAGCAGGATTCCTCTCCTGACTCCTCTGCATCATTGTCTCAACAGCAGAGCACTTTCCTGAGCTCCGGCTGTGTGTCGGTGACGCGGCGGACCATGGACACCAGGCCTGTCCGGAGGAAGCGACACGGTGCCGGGCGACATCTGCTGCTGGCAGCCGCCTTCCTCGCCTGCAGCGCCCAGGTGCTGGTGGTGGATGCCAACTCATGGTGGTGAGTGATCACTGCTGGTGCATTGATTTATTGTTTTTTTTTAATAGATGTTCAGTAATGTGGTAACGCATTGACAGATTGTTCTTTTTTTTTTTTTACATCCTTTCTCCTGATTTTGTCCTTTTTTGTCTGTCCAAAAATGTATGTTTACTGTGCCATTTGTCTGTGATTTTGCATCACCACGAGCATGGCAGCTATTTGTTTTCCTTTTGATTCCTATCATGCATGTTTGTTTAATGGAGCTGGTTTAGTATATGACCTTAGGGTCTGCTGATTGTTACTGAAGGAGGTTTTTTGAAAGTGAACTTTCTCATCATATCCTCCATATGTTTTTGCTTGTATGCTATTGATATTGAGCAAAATGTACTCAAAGTGTCAAAGTAAAAGTACTCATTCTGCAGACAAATGGCACCTGTGACTGTGACATTAGTGTGACTGATGCATTAGGGCTTAAGTGACATTTTACTGCAGTAGCTGGTCGAGCTGGAACTAGTTTTACTACTTTTCCACTACTTCTATTTGTACAGTTAGGTAGTTTAGTCAAGTGGTTCCAAACCCCTCCAAAGGGTCACAAAATAAGATGATTAATGTGGTAGAAAAGAGGGGAGAAAATAAGTTCTCTTACACAAATTGTGATATTTTTTGGGGGGGACCTTTCTCTTTATAAATATTGGATAATTTGACTTCTTTGGGACTCAAACAGTTATTTAAATGAAAACCATCTAAGAAGTTTAGAGGAGAAATGTCTCTTTGGTGGCTCATAGACATCTGAAACGAGACTGCAGGTCCTATAGACGTTTCTTTTTCATAAGAGGCTACAAGCCCAAAACATGTCAAAGCTTTATCTGAAAAGTAGCCTAACTATTAACAGTAACTGTCAGATACATGTATAGTGGAGTAAAAAGTACAATATTTCCTAAAATGTAGTGAACTTTCTCATTATATCCTCCATATCTTTTTGCTTGTATGCTATTGATAAGAGGACAAATAGACTTTGTGTTGCCTCTTGTGTCTGTGTGTGTTTTGGGGGGTGATGTCCCCAGTCCTGTGGTATAGAGCCCTAACAGTGAATGGAACAAATGTGAGGGCTCTGTCACAATATTTACCCTGGCGGAGCCCCAAATGGCCCTGCATGGAGGCCTGCTGCTGCTGCTGCTGTGTGCCTATAGGACCGTCAATTAGCCACACTTGTTCTTGACTTACAGGACAACTATGCAACTGTTCAGTTGGCTTTAATGTAGTGGAGGGTGTGTGTGCGTGCAGGTTAGTGGATGCTTTGAATAGGTAGTTCATATAGTTTGCCATTTCCATTTGTGCCATAAATGCATATTATAATGCATGAACTGATCTTCCTGTAGCTCTTTAGGTATAGGGACGATCTTCACACAGTTTGATTTCCATTTGTTTGGAAAGTAGATGGTCATGAAAGGGTCATACTCTCTGTG
The DNA here is from genome assembly GCF_043250625.1 of Sebastes fasciatus. Classification (NCBI taxonomy): domain Eukaryota; kingdom Metazoa; phylum Chordata; class Actinopteri; order Perciformes; family Sebastidae; genus Sebastes; species Sebastes fasciatus. The sequence goes on from NC_133817.1 coordinate 16,822,173, forward strand.
TGTGGGCTCAAATTTTCACTTTCTTTTTTTTTTTTTAAAGCAATAGTGGTTCAAAATGTATGATTGTTTGTGTGAAAAAGGACTTCCAGGAAGTTCGAGGGGAGTGGCTGCGGAGATGAACACCAGAAGAGTCTATTTATCTACACTTTATAGGCCAGTTGTACTAATAAACTTGTGTCTGAACTTTGTCCTCTACAGAGAGAGAGAGAGAGAGAGAGAGTCGTACATCACAGAGATCCTGTCTCCTACCACTTATCTTTGATCTTAACAGATAGAGTTTATTGGTTCAAATTTAGACTTAATGTGGCCTCTGTCTCTCAGGTCACTAGCTCTGACCCCGATCCAGCGGCCGGAGATGTACATCATTGGAGCTCAGCCTCTCTGCAGTCAGCTGTCTGGTCTCTCCCAGGTAAGTTCCTGTCTGCTTTAGACTTCTTTTTAATACATTTTCAAATGTTGTAAACACACCTCTAACAGCTCCCCATAACATGAATTCAGTGATGATTAGATTCTGCTAATATAGGAGCTCAGTTTTGCACGTCGTGGCTCTCTCAACATCAGCATCAATGAAAAGGGTGACGCCTAATCTTCCGCCTGACTCTGAAATCTGAAATGATCAAATAAAGGAGAATTTCCCCACAGGGGCCGCTAAAGCATCCAACCATTAACACGCTAATCTCTGCTAATCTCTCCTGTGCTGCTGCTGCGCGGCTTGCAGGGCCAGAGGAAACTGTGCCAGCTGTACCAGGACCACATGGTCTACATCGGAGACGGAGCCAAGACGGGCATCAAGGAGTGCCAGTTCCAGTTCAGACAGAGGAGGTGGAACTGCAGCACTGTGGACAACACGTCGGTGTTTGGACGGGTCATGCAGATCGGTGAGTTTAATGTTTAATGGGATCAGGAACAGCGTGAGGAAAGTTATTGCATAATGTCTTTTTTCCAGACCTGTTAATCAATTTGACAGTGATGGCAGGTTTTAATTCTTTTTGTTTTATTGTTTGCCTCAAGTAGTGATTTCATCAAATGTGCAAAAGCCCAGAAGTTACATAAGACATGCAAGAAATGTCAACAGCTGTATTGTGTTATTGGCTATTTTTAAATAGGAAATAAAACGCTATAGGTGACATTAGAGCTGCAACGATTAAGCGATTATTTGTCAACTATCAAATTAATGGCCAACTATTTTGATAATCGATAACCGGTTTGATATTCCAGCTTCTTAAATGTGATTATTTTCTGGTTTATTTACTCCTCTATTACAGTAAACTGAATATCTTTGTGTTGTGGACAAAAAAAAAGACATATGAGGACGTCATATTGGGCTTTGGGAAACATCAATCAACATTTTTCACAATTTTTTGACATTTTATAGACCAAACAGTTAATTGACATTGAAAATAATCATTATTTGCAGCCCTAGGTGACATAAACAGGTTCGTCCTGAATACCAAGCAAGAGTTTTCAGTCATGTTTTCACAATAATCCATCTATTAAACTGTATTCTTTACTAGATGGAGGTAGTAAGTGATGCAACAATGTTATTGTTTTACTTTGATTGTTAGACTGCTATTATGATTATTAACACAACAAGTGTTTAGACAGGTCATGATCAGGATGTTGAATGTTTGACAGAACACTTTATGCTGCATTTTATTGTGCGTTGATATTAGCCTGAAATTGAATCTAGCAGAGTATTGAGGGTCCAACGAATAGACCGGTCAAACAGCCTTATGGATAGAGTTAGGGCCAATTGTCATAATATTCCTGTAATACAGTATTATGAAGCATTTATTTATTGTGTTTAATTATTATTATTTATTTTTTTATCTCAGTAACATATTATTATTACAATATTAAAGGTTCACATGAGGCATTCTTCCTAGAGTGTTTAAGTATAGTCCGTACTAAATTTGTGTGTATTAATCTTCTATTCTCTATAACATTGTGAAATTTAAACACTATTTAGGTGGCGGCTTCCCAACTGGAACATTATAGTGTTATTATGGTGGTGTGTTTGTTTATTTAACCCATAGTTTTAACACTTAAAGTGCTTTGCTTAAAGTGTTACTTAGCCTCTAGTATCGCTCTATATTATATTATAGGATGTCTATAGGCTGGAATCAACACCAGCCAGCCAGACAGACAGACAGGTATGCATGCAGATGAGGCGTGTGCGCTATTCATTCATTCATTCATGTTTTAGGAGCGGTCAGGATGCTCCTACATCTGATATGCAGCAGGATAATATACAGTATATATATATATATATGTATATATATATATATTTATTTTTTATGGCAAGCCATTCAGGAAATTATCATATATATATAATGTGAAATTTGAGAATATTGAATGAAATCCTGAACGGCTTGCCATAATATATATATATATATATATATCATTGTATTTGTTTTACTGCAGGATGCAAGTATGTAGTTTTTAATGACATCTATTAGTCTATAGGATTACAGTAGATTTATTTATCTATTTTGTTGTAAAGGAAACAAATACTTAAAGATGACTACAATACTTTTAATAAGGCCTATTAATTGTAATATTCAGAACATTTCAGATATTTGATTTTGCCCTAAATATCACTGAGCACACCCTGATTGGTAGCACAGAAACTTTTGTCATTACTGCGCATGCGTAATGGTATTTCTCTGTCGAGTAGCTTCCTCAGGACGCACACAAACTAGACAGGTAAAGAAGCAAAAGAAAAGCCGTGTAATCTCTCTAATGCATCAGTTTTATTGAGTATCCAGCAGTAGCTGTGATCCTGGATCAGTATCTGGTGCGTCTTTACGCAGCAGGCGATGTGGGAATAAAGCTCTCATCAACACCTCAGTGTCAGATCCGCTGCGGGCAGTCAGACGAGGTGTTTGCTGCTCCGTCTCTGTCTCTGTGCCTGTCTCTCTATTGACAGTCCGTCTCTCTACCAGGTTTATATCTGGAGGTGTTAGTCGCTCCATTGTCCCGCGGCTCCTCTTTTGAAATGCGCTGATGAGCTGACACCGAGCCGAAACATCCGGACTGCTATTTGAAGTCTGCTGCTCCGAAAGTCCCATAAAGTCTCTTTATCCTGCTGCATATCAGATGGAGGAGCATCCTGACCGCTCCTAAAACATGAATGAATGAATGAAGAGCGCACACGCCTCATCTGCATGCATACCTGTCTGTCTGGCTGGCTGGTGTTGATTCCAGCCTATAGACATCCTATAATATAATATAGAGCGATACTAGGGGCTAAGTAACACTTTAAGCAAAGCACTTTAAGTGTTAAAAGTATGGGTTAAATAAACAAACACACCATAATAACCCTATAATGTTCCAGTTGGGAAAAGTTGGGTAAAGGCAGACAACTCAGAAATGTGGACACATCAAATCTTGGACAAATGAGTTAAAACTACCTGCATGGTTGCAACTATAGAGGTAAGGCATTGTAATTTGGGGCAACTGGCCCTTTAAGAGGAGCTCAGAAACACCTAAATAGTGTTTAAATGTCACAATGTTATAGAGAACAGAAGATTAATACACAAAAATGTAGCTACTCCATAATTTGGTACCCCTAAATCTTTAGGGAGGATGAAGATATAAAGATTGACGAGTTAAGTAAGAATGGACCTGAGAACTGGCTTTAACTTGAACTGCTCAGGATTATATAGATGCAATATAGCCATAAATTTATCAATATTGCCATTTGTTTTCATTTATACAACTTATTCATATGTATTTCTTATTTCTTATTAAGCATGTTATTCTGTGTCACTCATAAACAGTAATCAGTAGTGATTTTATTGTTATGTTGTTTATTATTTATTTATTTTTAGTAGTTTATTTGAAAGGGACAGTGTACATTAATGGGAAAAAACACTGTAAGTGAGCCAGAATTAGCATAAAAAGCCTCTTGTATTTGAACAAAGCACACTAAGAATAGAATAAAAGTAAGTAAGTGAAATGTATTTATATACAGCTTTTCACAGACGTGCATCACAAAGTGCTTAACAAGATCATTATGCAAGCATACAAGGAAGAGCTAATAGAACGATGTGGTGACCACACATCATTAATAAATGAATAAATAAAACACAAACGCCAGTCTTAAGAGGTGAGTCTTTAACTGACCTTTAAAATAATCCACAGAGTCAGTGGACTGTCAGGGTGCGGGCATAAAACAACATAATAGCCTAATATATGAAACTAAATAACTTCAAGTATACAGAAATGTGGAAGCATTCAAAAATGCAATAGATGCTGAACATATGACAGTTTTCTGTAGCAACATTACATGAATATCATAGTGAAACCAAAGAATCTGATCATGTATAAGGCCACTAAACTCATCACGGAGCAGGGCAAACACTCATATACTGTAGAATAAAGACGTCTTGTTGTGATTTCTCTGTGATATCTAATATAATTTGAAGAGAGAAATGTCACCCTATAATATCTAATAAAACCTGACCCCGGTCTTTGTAAATGCAGTCTCAAGCAGAAATACCACGGGGCTCTTTGCTGTTCACATGTAAATTTTCAGTTTCAGAGCACTTAACCTTTCTTACTGTCTTTGTCCTTTTTCCTTCTGAATGGTTTGTGTATTAATGTAGAGAATAGACATGCAGGTTGTGTTGTGTATTCCACAGACTGTTAGATGGTGAGAAATCATTAATATGGACTTGTGTTGTTGAACACTATGCATTAAGGCAACTACAAAGAGTTACAGCAGTGTGGATGTTTATTTGAAACTGGTTAGATTTAGTAAGAATCCATCTTTACGGTTCAACATTAACATTATAAGTATGTATGTAAGTACAGGTGAATGACTATTTACCTGCACATAGGTCTTTGCAGTGCAATTAAGCAGACTTAGAGTTTCTGAGCTCCTCTTAAAGGGCCAGTTCCCCCAAATTACATTTATCCCTTACCTCTATAGTGGTAACCATGCAGGTAGTTTTAATTAATTTGTCCAAGATTTTGATGTGTCCACATTTCTGAGTTGTTTGCCTTTACCTCAACACAATGGAGAGGATTTTATTAGCGGTGCTCACTGAGTTGAAAAATTACATTTAGCTGCAACATATCTTTTCTAAAAATGTCTACTTTTTTCTCTGAATAATCCACAGAACACCACAGTTTTTATTGAGACGATTTATCAGGTAGTTCCAATGTAAACAGGAACATTGTTCACAGACAGAAATGTTGCTGAATTATTCAGATGTATTTTTTCTTTGCCGTGAGCGCCACAAATGAAATCCAATTCACCTCAGCTGTACTGAGATGGAGGCAGAACTGTAAAATACACATTCAATTGAAACTATGCCACTAGAGGTGAGTGAGGAAATATGTTTAATAATTTTGGGTGACTTCACAATTTATCATTATGGTTGACTAGCCAGATCTAGGGCAGGTATACCTAAATACGCGGGACAGCTGATATGTTTACTTCATTAAATGCTCAACATCTATTTTGGATTGCTGAGCTGGTGTTTAAAGCTGTTGAGTTTAACCAGGTACAGAGTTAAAGCCTCAAATCACATCTATTGTCTATTGTTAGGTGAGGTGGGGTGTGGGGCTGTTTGCTGTGAGTGTATGTGTGTGTGGGGGGGGGGGTTAACCTGAGCAGTTACCCTTGTTTCCTGTCAGTGAACACACACATTCCCCACAGCCCTAAATAAAAAACATGATGGCCATAAAGACAAAACTTTTCTAAGTTATAAATATCTGTAATGTATATATTTTTCCTCTCCAACAGGCTCCAGGGAAACAGCCTTCACTTACGCCATCAGCGCGGCCGGCGTGGTCAACGCCATCAGCCGGGCGTGCCGCGAGGGTGAGCTCTCCACCTGCGGCTGCAGCCGCGCCTCTCGACCCCGCGACCTGCCGCGCGACTGGCTGTGGGGCGGCTGCGGCGACAACGTGCACTACGGCTACCGATTCGCCCGGGAGTTCGTGGACGCTAGGGAGAGAGAGAAGAACTACCCGCGTGGTTCTGCCGAGCACGCCCGAACGCTGATGAACCTGCAGAACAACGAAGCAGGGAGACAGGTACAAAAACACACATGTACTTTTGCCTTTAAAAAATATAGTTGATATACACTGGAAGTGTAACTAGGGAAGGAAGTCCGTTCTTGTTAACCCCGTCCTACATCTGCATGTCTGTGAGGAATGTGTGTGTGAGTGGAAGTGGCCTGACCTGGCAGTATTTGTGAGTGTGCGTGTAAGTTATTTATTGGGAGGGTCCAAATGGTAAAATTGCTAACGCCCTTGGAGTCTGGCTAGGTCGCTGGGTCAATGCACATTCCAGTGAAGTAACACACACTCACACACACAAGCTCATAATACACACATATAAATGCAGCAACACATGTCAAGCGAATTTTAAGCTTTTGAAATGCGATTTAGGACTGTTCCCGTTAACTGGTTTAGAGCAGAAGTTGGCACTATAGGCTACACATGGCTGTAATCCGCCAGTAAACAGAGTAGAAGAAGAAGAGGTTGCCAACTGGAAACAAAACAATTCAACCTGGCCATTTAATCCATCTACGAGAGAAAAATGGCTTCAGGAATTTATTTCAATTGGGCGAGTTTTAATTGTTGTTCATGTCAGCTGGTATTGGTACCTATTGGTCAGCTTTCATGCTGTCTGGAGACGAAGACAAGCATTCATGTGCTCACAAAACCACCTATTGGTCAAAGAGTGTAAAACAGGCAGATATATGACAGATGTGAGGCAGTGGTTTAACCGGGCAGAGTGCAGTGAATGTGCTTGTGTAACTTTAGGACAATGATAGAGGGGAGACTATTCATTTTTATTTAGGAACATTAATTTCTCAACTGTGTTTCGGCTTCTGGCGTCTTCAATTACGTCACTGGTCTAAGACGATACAAGCCTCAATACGCGCTGATTCAAAACTATGTGAATGGAAACACAGCTAATAACATGCGTGATTGTATGATGAGATTTAAGAAGTGACACTTGCAAAAGAAAATGTGCAAGAGAACAAGAGAGTGATGATGGATAAATGATGGATGATGGATGTGTTATGTTTCTGAGGTTTTTTTGTCCCTCTCTGGTTACCATACAGCAACGATTAGACTCGATATTGGAGCCAAAGGTGTTTGGAAAGGCTTTCAGGTGGAGAGAAATGCACTAAAAGAAACCTTTCACCTTCAACCAAGCCATACACACACACACACACACACATTCGTACACACCTTCCTCATAAAAGGTCCATTTGCCCGTTCTGGTGCACACTGGATCAGGAGAATGTGTTTATCTTCAGTTAGAGGAGCTTTGTTTAAGCTGTTTGCAAGACAAAGACGCTGTGTGTGTGTGTGTGTGTGTGTGTGTGTGTGTGTGTGTGTGTGTGTGTGTCGTTTCAGCTCCATTTGATTTGTGTGAGAGACAGTGAGCCTGGTTTTGTGCGAGAGTTTGTGTGTGTGTATCAGGGGTCATAGGTGAGGGTCTGGAGAGGTTGTGTTTCTGCTGAGGGTCCCATTGGGGCTATAGGAGAGTGTATGAGAGAGAAAGATCTACTGCTACAGCCTCGTATTAACACACACACACACACACACACACACACACACACACACAGTTCCTCTGCCTTTCTGTAACACACATACACACTCTTTTGAATGACTTTTCCTCCTCTCTCCTGTTTGATCCCCGGTCTTCATTGTCGTCCGTCCGTCGAAACGGAAGAGAGGAGAAGAGAGAGATGAAAAGGAGGAGAGCGAGTGAGAGGAAGACAGTTTCTCTCTTCCTCTACGTCCCCTCTTCGCTCTTTTCTTTCGTGGACACGCCGGTTTGTCCCAAAGCGGGATTTGTCTTGCTTGGTTGAACAAGGCAAACCGCAGGGCTTTTGTGGAGGTGACAGGGGCGTGCCGCTGTGTGTGTGTTTCAGTGTGTGTGTCTGTGTCTGTGTGTGTGTGTGTGTGTGTGTGTGTGTGTGTGTGTGTGTGTGTGTGTGTGTGTGTGTGTGTGTGTGTGTGTGTGTGTGTGTACGCTCAGCTTCACTTGATTTGTGTGGAAGGCGGCTAACGCGGTCGTCTGTGTGTACAAGCGTCTGGAGACAGAGACGCAGGGTGAGGGATGGACCTCCGTCACACTCCCCCGACTCTCAAAGACCTACACACACACACACACACACACACACACACAGCCACCCAGGTCCACTGTCTCCGTTTCACACAAATCAAACGAGGCAGACCTTGTCACACATAGAGACCAAAACAACTAGATGTACATTCCCAGTCTAAAGACAATAACAGGCCACTTCTGTGCCGCCTGCGCTCTGAACTCAGAAGTAAACTTTCAGATTTATTTCTCAACCTGTGGATCACTGTGTCACTTGTTGCAACAATGGCCAGTCTTAACTGTTTTGATTTTTATACGTTTTATGTATGTTTGATCCAAAGAAAAGCACAATAATGTGTTGCTCTAAGAACTTATCTCCACTTTGGTCCTCAATCATTACTGTCTTAAATCCTGCATGTTGGGCACCCAAGTATTGTGCAAACACACACAAATGTATTTTAAATTCTCATAAAGAACACTCTGTTTCCGAAGATACCAAATGTGTGATATGATTAATGGTTAATTACATAGAAATTGCACAAAATAAAACACAAAACATACTGCGTTTTTTTTCTATTTGATGCAGTAGTATAGCTATTTAAAAAGTAATTTAGTTTCAAGCAGCCTTACAACAGATATTCTAGTCTTTATCTGCACTTTATCTAGGCTTCATCGCCTCATCACAATCACAAATTTGCCTCAAAGGGCTTTACAACCTTTACAGCATACAAACCAACAGTTCAGATAAGGAAAAACTCCCAAAAGAGTTTTAGCAGCACCTGAAATACTAACAGTAAAATTACATCATGGAGAGACAGTATGACAACATTAGGTAGATAGACTGTAAATATATATGAAGAATATGGATACAGGGAATTGTTAATATAACCCGGTGGCAAAGACAGTAAGTAGTGCGATATTACACGGACATTCCGCATGTCGTGAGTACACATTTAGGCTCTTTGCGTGTGATTTGTACGCCACACAAGAAAACTACGGTAACATCCGCAGTTCGATTGGGGCAACAAGACCTCGTAGTTAGGTCTAGGAATAACGTAACGGTTGGGCTTAAAATAAGTATGTAAACTAAGTACGGAAAACACATCACTAACGTAACTTGCGAAACAAAACACCGGTCTCATGGTTAAAAGTCCTGTGATTTTTGGACCCACACCCCTCCCACCGGTCATAAGCAGTCTTTCTCGCTTTTTATTCCACGTCACTAGCTCTGAGTGTAGCATATTTACGCTGATGCATTTACATTGCAGTCAGTATAGACTACATTGCGTACAAATGACACGCCATAAGCAAGAATGGCGTTTTTATTGCACGCTAAATGCCTTTTGCATTATCATGTCATTCATACGCCTTTTCATACAAACGGGCTGGATAATAAGTATTTTTTTATCCCTGCTTCTGGTTGGCTCCTTTGTTTATTTGAAAGTTGCTGATTTGAATCACTAAACCAACAATCTGTGTGTGAAGTCAGTTTCTCTACAGCTGCAAAGTTCATCACACTCAGTTGCTGAATTGAAGCTGCTCTAACGACCGATAGTAGAGCACTAGCTGGGTAAATAAAGGAAATAATAAGTCACAAAATGACCTTAAAGCTAAAGCTGAGATTACATTTAATAGCGGTAGTTTTGATTGTGACAACAAGAAGAAAACATGTCCCTCTTCTTGTCGATCTTTACTCCTCATTCATTGCTGATCCTGTCACAAAGGGTGGGCTATTTTCTCTATTTCTGCCACGGCTCCTCACCCCTAACCCTGTCTGAGCAGAACCTATTGTGCCTGACGCAAAGACCGTGTCTCCACCACGGATGACTGATCATGTGTGTGTGTGTCTGTGTGTCTGTGTGTGTGTGTTCATCAGGTCCAGTGTCGCTGCGCCCTGCAGGCACGACCCACCAAATAGCTCAGTATGATGCAGGACACACACACAGTCTATGCATGGTTTGATTTTGACAGCATGAGGTTATTGGCAGCTTGTAATATTAATAATAGGAATAATAATCAGCTTTTTTCTATACAGTAGTACCATTCGAAGGATGTAGCTCAAGTTCATGAATGAAAAATAAAATAAAAGACTACATGGAGAGACAGGATAAGATTGCAAATTAAGTTAAAGGCTGATTTTACCTCCCTAATATCCTTGAAAATCTTATAGTTTGGGGCCATAAATAAAAAAAAAAAAGAGTTGCAATCCTAGTTTTGTTATTACTGCGGTTCTGAACCTCTAATAAACCCCACAGTGGGGGATCTGAGGAAACACGAGGGCTCGTAAAACAACAAGGGGTCATAAAATATGAGGATTTCCTCCTGGTGACGTATGTATGAAACTAATTGTAACTTTGAAAAAAACGATGAACTCCTCCCTCACTGTGAGCAATATAGAGATATAAAGAGTATCGCTTAATACTTTCCGAAATAGAATAGAAATATGCCCTTTTTATATACCATTTTAATTCAAAGGTTTGTCAAATGTGAGGAAAAAAAAGAACCAGAAACGCTCAAAACAAGGCTTCTAACTTTACAACATGTCATTGTCCCCATGCGTCTGTCTGAGGGGGGTCACTGGGGTCGAGTCACAGGATTGGAGGGTGCCGAGTGCTATGCCTGCTGGGTAGTAAAGTAGAGGAGAGGGGAGGTGTTTGGGATGCAGGGGTTAACAGAGGTGAGAAGGTAATTGAGATCAGGCAACGTGAGGAGTGATGGCTTTCATTTGTGTGAGGGGGGAAAAGTAGTAATCAGAAATAATTGAATCAGTAAGTATGGTGGGAATCAGTGCAAACATAACACAATGCATGATTAGTGACATAGTACACGGTATAATGCATGTGTGTGACTTGTTTATTGAATGCTGTTTAACTGGCCTGGTGGAGCTCCAGGGGTGTGAAGGGCTCCCTCTGAAGTCCACCATAAATCTTCTATTTCCTGTTCTGTTTTCTCAACGTACACATGTTTAAAAAATCATTCATAATGTTGAGGCACAGCCAAACAATTTGCAAGATCGTATTGCAAAGAAAGACCGACAATACATGAAGATAATGGAACAAGGAATATTTAGAGATATAGTGTCTCAAGATGATGGAGTTGTTTTTTGGATTAAAGTAGGGCGTTTAGCTTTAAAGTATGGCCATAGACTCTATATAAGAAGTGGACGTAGTCATCGTGACGTCACCCATTGGTTTATGGACTACCACTTTGAAGCCTTGAGTTCGGCATTTTAGCCGTCGCCATCTTGTTTTTTTTGCAAACAGAAGTGACACGAGAGGGTGGAGCTAATTACAACCGAACGCTGAATAAGACATTTTTAGGCGACCAAAATGTTACAATTAACTTTCATGAACTGAAAACAATGTGAAAGGGTTAAAGTCGTAAGACGAAAACACAGACAACTCCCTGACAGTAGCGCCTTGGTAGCGACCTGTCAATCACTGGGTAGCAACGCCCTAAAGCATCCCCTGCTTTATGGTCTATTTGACTCTAAATGGGACCATAATTTACTAAATGAACATCATGCTGTATTGAAGAAGACTTGAAACTAGCGATTGAGACCATAAACTCATGTTTACAATGTTTACTGAGGTAATAAATCAAGTGAGAAGTAGGCTCATTTTCTCATAGACTTCTATACAATCAGACTTCTTTTTGCAACCAGAGGAGTCGCCCCCTGCTGGCTGTTAGAAAGAAAACAAGTTTAAGACACTTCAGCATTGGCTTCACTTTTTAGACCCGGAGGTTGCCGCCTGGTTATGGTAGGACTTTGCAGGATCTAGAACAGCAAATTATGTTTATATTTATATTTTTAGACATTTAGCCAGTCCTCCTGTCTAAAATAATTTGAATGATGGAAATTTCAGTCACATGAAAGAAAGTAATAAATGGCAGATGAGTGGATCTCTCTATTATGGGACAATTTCCCTGACTTTATAGCTAAGCTAATGATATGTCTTCTTATAGTTTTCTCTTTAAAATGAGCTGCGTGGGAAACTGGATTTACAATAGAGCCACGTTTCCTCTGGTTAACAGCAGCCCGTCTATTCTGAGTCAGCTGTTTGTTTTAGTTTGGTGGAGTAGTATTGACAGCCGTGTCTGTATGTATGGAGCAAAAGTCTTTTCTTTGTTTTTCTTTGCTTTGCGTTTTTCCTTTTTGGTTTCCTATTTTTACCGCACATTATAACAAGAGTGGGTTCTACATCAGCACACAATGGTGACAGAAAACCAGAGACAGGAATATTTCTACATTTGTTGCTGTATGAAGCTAATTTTAGAGAAAAGTCCCTGAGGAGGTGTAGCAGTGCATGCATTAGTGTGGATCTATGTGGATGTGGTTTCTCGCTTGTCAGCCTTTATTCACATTTTTTTCCTCCCATTTAATTTGGCAGCAGTAGCCTTAAAGAATTGTGAAAATGACCCAAAGCTCCAAAGTTCATTAATTAAAACTATATCAACTTCAGTGTTAATATCTATCATCTGGATTTACATGATTTTTCCAGGGACAGCTTGTTGAGGATATTTTTTTCTGCATTACTCAGAGTGGTTACACATGTTGACCACTAGATGGCAGCAGCGTAGCAGCAAATATATAATAGAGCCACAGCACAACATACAAGTTTCAGACTGGACCCAAGTTTACTTTTTTAAGAATTAGGGCTGCAACAATTATTTTAATTGTCAATTAATCTCTTGATTATTTGCTCAATTAATCAATTAGTTGTTTGGTCAATAGAATATGAGAAAATGGTGAAAAATGTCAATCATTCCCAAAGCCCAAGATGACGTCCTAATTGATTATCAAAATAGTTGGTGATTCATTTAATAGTTGACAACTAATCGAATAATCGTTGAGGCTCTATTTAGAATACGTTTTTATTTTTTCCCCCATTTTAATCTTTTTACTTTACAATAATCATTTGATTTTTAAGGAAGTCAACGTCGAAGCCAAATGAGTGGCTTTTTATTTCCCATTTGATATTCAGCAAGCTAAACCCAACCCCTAATCTCACTCTAAAATGTCTCTTTCTAAACCTAAACGTTGACTTGGAGCACAGACGTTTAATATGACTGAGTCTATATAGTTGGAATTTATTGTTTTACTGTTACCTCTCTATAGATACTGCTCCTTCTCGGTCAAGGAATGTGTAAATAGAGCTGTGTTTTGATTGTGAATCCCGCTTTTCTTGTGCATTACAATTAGCAGAACAAATAAAAAATTAAATTAAATCAGGAATAAGTAAAACAAGAACATCCATCTAACATCTCGTCTTTTTCTCTCATTCCACCAGGCGGCCTATAACCTCGCAAACGTTGCCTGTAAGTGTCACGGCGTCTCCGGTTCCTGCAGTCTGAAGACCTGTTGGCTCCAGCTGGCCGACTTCAGACGCGTCGGCGAGTTCCTGAAGGAGAAGTACGACAGCGCGGCTGCCATGCGCATCGGACGCAAGGTAATGAACTCAAAGCAGATGCGTCTCTCCTTCTAGAGTGTCATGAACAAAACACTGAACAGAAATAATCCTGATTCTTTCCACTCCCACCAGGGCAAGCTGGAGCTGGTAGACAAACGCTTCAACACCCCGACCCCGGAGGATCTGACCTACATCGACACCAGCCCCGACTACTGCCTCCGCAACGAGACCACGGGCTCGCTGGGCACGCTGGGCCGCCTCTGCAACAAGACCTCGGAGGGCATGGACGGCTGCGAGCTCATGTGCTGCGGCCGAGGGTACGACCAGTTCAAGACCTACAAGCACGAGCGCTGCCACTGCAAGTTCCACTGGTGCTGCTACGTCAAGTGCAAGCGCTGCACAACGCTCGTGGACCAGTTTGTGTGTAAATAGCACGCCGACGGACGATAGACGGATGGAAGGGGATGAAAAGGGAGAGTAGAAGAAGAGGGAGGAGGAGGGAGAAGATAGATGAATTTTCAAGGTTTTGTTCAGGATAAGTTAAAACACACAAAGTTCCATTTTCTGACCAGTTTCCTTCTCTTCTCCATTCATAAATCTCCTACCTGTGAATAGCACATTGATGGATAGATTGATGGTTGGGAAGGTGGACAAAGGTAAGAGTTTCGGACAACTCTGATTTTAATTTTTTCAACGGAGACTCCTGTTTCTCACCACTCCATCATCGCATCCTGTAAAATATCCTGATCAAAACCCTGAAGGAATGAAATGAAGGACAAAATGGACAAACACAGAAGGACATCGAGGATAAACGGACCTAGAAAGTGGACACAGTGTGATGACAAAGACATGAGAGATTAAATAAATATATAATTAAATAATAAATAAACATACAACTCTGATTGTTATTTAAAGAGACTCGAACAAACCTTGAGGCACACTTTGGACCCATAAAACTCATGTGTTCGGGAATCCCACAAATCATTGCAGTCCTTTTGGAGTTTGAAGCCATGCGGTGTCTCTTTCAAAGAACTTTTGACCTTTAACCCTGCAAGAGAGATTCTCGCATAAGTCGTGCTGACGTTGGCGTACACACTCGCAATAAGAACACCAGAAAGAAATGGCAAAAAAGTCCAGTCTGAGGCAGGCGGATAAGAGCGAGTAGAAGAGGAATCACAAAGGGAAAAAGTTCAAATATAATGAGGAAGACTTACTTTGCAGCAAAATTCCGAAGACAGTCTCACAAGCCACACGGCTGAATTTCCAGCTGTAGATTTCTGTTTAAAAGTGCAGTAAAAACACTTAATCTTCAAGTCAAAAAGGACTAACGACTTCCAGTGTAACTACTGCTGTCAGAGCAGATTTGCAGCACCTGTGACCTTACAAGTGTTTCTGTGCAGGTTAATGAGGCTCGCCGGGCTGCGGCCATCTTGGCACCGCGGACGTTTAAACAAGCAGCTCACACACGGCCGGGCGTCCTTCATCTGACAGTGAAGTGAGCCTCCATTAGTGAGATTAATGTGCCGTGTCTGCCTTAATGAACCCGCACTAAGAGACACTGGAGTGGACCTCTTCATCTCATGTTGTTACGCAACTTGCTAAAGTCAACAAAAAGCCCTGTGGTGACCGTTTTAACAGTTTATAATACTGTTATACCATGAATTCTGCAACTCGTATGGGTCGGGTTGAGAATATTTTAAGTGTATAATGTAATCCAATCGATAGACGCGGTTGATAGCAAACATGAAGAGGACAAAGTGAGCAGAAGAGGACTGAACGTGCTGTGGAAAAATGAATGTGTGAGCGTGGAAAAACAGAGAGGACTGCAATTTATTACGTGCTACTTAAAAAAAAAAGTAGTAGATCAGAAAAGAAGGTATATTTTATTATTGTTTTTCATTTTCTATGTTTTATACATGAGTATTATTGTGTATTCTTTTGATAAAGTAGTCTTGGACAACAAGGTTTTGTTTTGTTCTTTAGTCCGCTGCAGTTTTTTGGGGAAACCGACTTGATAACTACAGACGAGTCTTTGTCGTGTCCAGGGTGTTGTGGAAAATGATGCTGCAGTTGCTAAATGGGGAAGTAATGCAGTACGGGAAGCTGAATTACAGTAGCGCCATTCACAACAACAATGCCAAAATTATAAATGGAATGAAACATCCCCAATGAATTACTAATATAGTAAGTCATTCTAGACTGAAGCACTAGCTAAATGTATTTTATGTCACGAATTATAGTTTTTAGCAAGTCATTTGTGATGTAATGTGCAGTATTTTTAAATCTCTTGTACTAAAACTTCTGCAGATGAGGTGGCAACGATGCAGAATTGGCTTTTGCAATCAACGCTCAACTGAGTTTGGTAAATGGTTTCATAATATCATCGTCCCACAACATGAAATTACAAAAATGTAGCAATGAACATACAACACTGCCACACCAAAACTCTTCAGAAATGTTGTGACAACAAGGCCTTTGAATAAATCACCTGATGCTAACACTATTTAACTAACTTTCTGCTGAAAAATTACAATTAATGATGTCATATTTTAGGTGGCTAAAATTCACATATTCTGGAGCAATAAATAATTAGTCGGATCTTCTAAATTGTTTTCACGTAAACAGAATGTTTCTGTGTTGTATCAAATAATCAAAAAATGGGAATTTGTTCAAACATTTTACAGATACTTAGTTCAAGATTAGATTTCTGTAAATATTTAAATTAAAGAGGACCTATTATGCTCATTTTCAGGTGCATACTTGTATTTTGGGTTTCTACAAGAACATGTTTACATGCTTTAATGTTCAAAAAAAGTTTTATTTTTCTTATACCGGCTGTGCTGCAGCGCCTCTTTTGGGCCTCTGTCTGAAATGCTCTGTTTGAGCTCCTAGCCCCGCCCCCTCTCGAAAAGCCCAGTCTGCTCTGATTGGTCAGCTGGCCCTCTCTGTTGCGATTGGTCAACCGAACCCCATCTCTTTGGACTCCGCTCCAGCTCTGCTCTAACTAGTTTTGTTTGAGGGCAGTATTGAGGCATGTATTATGCAAATGTGTTACTTGGTGACATCAACATGTTATGGAAGAAAAGGCGGGACTTCAAGCAAGGCGTTTCAGGCAGTTCAGGAGCAGTGTTTCTGTGGGGGAGAGTGGACTTTGGGCTTTGTAACTTTGCAGACCTTTTACATGCACAAAATACTATATAACAGACTAAAAGAAAGGGAAAAAACACAAAAGCATAAAAGGTCCTCTTTAAATTCCTTATACCTGCTCACAATTAGCATCTTATTATACTTTGAGACAGTGAGAATTCCTAAATATAACTTTTTCTCAGGTGCAGGATAAAACATATACCTAGCGTCCATTTTGACATTTACATTTAAATTCTTTTGCAGACAATCCTCAAACCCAATACTCATGATTAACGAGTAATGTTTTTTTTTTTCAAGTAAAATCACCCGTGCATCCACCAATCTTTATCATATCAATATTACAGTCAGAGTGTTTTCATGTTTTATACCACATCACATTGAGTTTATATGTATGCATTGTTTTCTCACATAAAAAAAGTAAAATATGATGTATGTTCGTAAACTTGTTCGCCGTCTTCTTGCCCTTATTATGGTCATTCTCTCTGATTTCATCTTTATTTTCCCACGCCTCCATGACACCTTTGATCCTATCAGATGGACCAACAGCTTGACTCCTCGTCTGCTCCGTGGATGCCAGACTGCTTTTGACTCTCTTTATGCATTTTATGTCCATATTTTTAGACTCTCTTGTGGCTACTTTATGGCACCAGCAGTGTGACTCCAGCTCTTCTCTATAAAACTCTATAAAACGCTCCAGCAGCTATATACCTTTACAACTTTTAGCAGTGAATGTCAAGCGCACAGTCATGGCTGAGCAGGTCTGTACAGTGACCTAACTAACAATCCCATTACTTTCAGCCGCTCACAGCTAATTGGATTAGACCACTGACCAGGGCAGCATGACTGTCTCTGTCTGTGTAATCCTCTTCACCTGAGAGAGGACTCTGTGTGTTCTCCCTCATCACAGACAAAAGTGCTGCTGCTGATTATTCAGATTAATGTATTAATTCTACAATGATGGTTTATGCATGTGTCTGATAGTGTCGTGAAATGTGTGTGCACATGTCACACCAGTGAAAGTGTAACCTGCTGGTGTCTCTAATCCTTTGCACCTGACATCAGCCATCTGCTGCCGTGAAAGAAAACAAAAAAAGTCAAGTTATCTTTCTCTCGTGAGGCCTTTTCTTGCTCTTTTGAGAATGGTTCTTTCATTTCTTATCATTATAATAATAATTTTAAAGAGGACCTATTATGCTTTTGTGCTTTTTCCCTTTCCTTTAGTGTGCTATCTAGTTTTTTGTGCATGTAAAAGTTCTGCAAAGTTACAAAGCCCAAAGTCCACGTCAAAGGGAGTTACTCTCCCCCACAGAAACATTGCTCCTGAACTGCCTCAAACACCTTGCTTGAAGTCCCGCCTTTTCTTCCGTAACCTGGTGATGTCACCAAGTAACACATTGTGCCTTCAAATGAAACTCGTGAGGTTGTGTTTTCATCATGGGAAGTGGTGATCACAATATGCTTGGAGTTCAAATGGTTAAGTCGTGAGAACACCACTGCTAAACAACGGCAATATTAACGTCACTGTCGGTGTCTAGAAGCCACAGAGGCTAACAATTTAGCAAGCTAGCAAGTGGGTAACATAATGCAGGAAATGCAAAGGCATAATGACATTGACAACATTTTCCTCAGACATATTATAAAATTACCAAGAAAAAAAATATACGACTAAAATTACAATATATTCACTTATTATGTACTGAAAAATGAACCTCCATGGCTAACTCCATTTCTGACAACGTCAACAAACACGTCACACCTCGTGAACTCGGAGATCTCAGAAACTTTCCACTTACGAGGTTATGACTACAACAAGAGGGGGGCGTTCATATGCTCTCTTCTCATGAACACGGTAAACACGACCCCATTTGAAGGCACCAATATTTGCATAATACCGGGTTTGGCACGCCCTCAAACAAAGCTAGTTAGAGCGGAGCTGGAGCAGAGTCCGAAGAGTTTGGTTCGGTTGACCAATTACAACCGAGTGAGCCAGCTGACCAATCAGAGCTGACCGGGCTTTTTGGGAGGGGGAGGAATTAGGAGCTCAGGGATTTTTTGAACATTAAAGCATGTAGACATGTTCTAATAGAAACCCAAGATACAAGTATGAACCTGAAAATGAGAATAATAGGTGCTCTTTAAAGTCTGTTCTTCTGTAGAGGGAAGATATGGTACTGCTGTTGTGGCAGAAAAGTTGGCTCTGACATTAGGGAGTTTTGCTGACTTCGCCATCAGTCTGTCTGCAGCTTTTGTGCCTTAAGTCAATCTTGTACATAAGTTCCCAAAAGGGGGCATTTATTAATAAGAAAAATCCATTTTGTTTCAGCCACCACCATCACCTTGCAGTTTGACTTCTGTCTCCTCAGGTGTTTGGCGATCTGGAGCTTGTCCTGCAGCTTTAGACTTCATTATAAACACTCCCCTTATCTTCCTCTCCACAGCTTTGACTGTGCTCTCAGCTAAGCAGCAGAGCGGCACGAAACATGCAGCCGCCGGTCTTTTTAAAAAAAGCCAAAAAGTGTCTCTGCACATCTGCACGCAAACTGGCCTGAAACATCAGTACAGTGTTTGAGTCCTTATCTGACCCGCTGGTTTAACCTGCAGGGACTTGTAGTGTTTGACTGCCAGCTGTCTTAATTATGAAGCTGCTTAGTGGCATGAATTGCTCTTTTTTTTTTTTACTGCAAGACTGGCTCATACAATTTATCTTAACATCTTTTCTCATTTCTGTGCAGTTTTTTTGGCATTGAGCAATGTGCAGTAATTCCTCTACAACCTGTTCTCTCCGTATGTTGGAGCAGGAGAGGAGGAGGTGGAAGCTGTGGTTTCTGCTCCTCCTGTGTCCAGCAGGGGGAAACAACAACATTTAAGTAGACAAATGGGAGAAAAGGCCAAGAACATCAGTTATGCAGAGCATGTTGCTCCCTAGAAGAAGTCATTGTTAGTGTAAAAATAGGTAAGGATGTCAGTGGGATACAGCAGTATTTTTGATACTACGTACAGTATGCTTTCTCAGAGACAAAGGTACTTTTGATCATTTTACAAGCTGTACAACGCTAGAGGCAAACTGTACAATGGGATCGTGTGTGTGTGCTTGCGTGTGTGTGTGTGCGTGCGTGCGTGTGTGTGTGTAGCCAGCAGCTGTTGCCATTAAGACATCCGTAGGCGAACTCTCTGATCTGGATTAGCCGAAGTGAAGAAGACACAACCTCATTTTCTGTCTCTCACACTGTTCATACATTCATATTCTGTTGCTGTGTCTGTCGACTGCTCTCTTTCTGTCTTTTTCAGTTTTCCCCTTCTTCTGTCTTCCTTCAAACCCACGTGGAGCTCAAAGACCAAGTCGAACACAAAACGCTCAGCCACTTATCTGTAAGCTCATTCATCCATGTGCTTTCTGCAAGCTGTGGCTGGAGCAGAATGGACCGCTCAGTTCCCGGTAAAAAACAGAATATTTAATCTTCTCAGGATGCTGCTGTAGAATGTGTAAATATGTACTGTGAATTGAAATTGTAAGTCTCACATCAGCACCACTTTATTCATCCTAATTAATATTTTGTGCATTTTATTAACCCCTTCTCTTATGGAGAGATCACACAAATAGTTCTTATTCAACACGCGATGCTGCAGACGGCAGCTCACTGAATTTTTTTAGGGGTCAATAGTACCAAAAGCTTGTTACAATAATGGCTTCAGTTATTTCTCTCAAAGATTGTGCAGTTCGTGGTTGTTACAGTGGCCATACCGAGTGTAAATCTGGGTTGCTTTTCATTGCAAAAACATTAAAAAAAGAGCTCATGCATGCACAAACTGCGAAATTGAAATGTTAACCGTCATCACCTGCAAATGAAATCCATTAATGGTGCCAGCATCCGACCACTTTGAATTCAGGGCAGCGACCATGAATATGTTATTGAAATGAACAGTTACACCCAGAAGGTATGCAAAGAGTCACTCCAGGCTTCATGAAAAGTTTTGCATAATTTCTGAACCATCACGCACAGCAGGTGAAGACATGCATGGAGTTCATCCATCCATCCATCCATCCATTATCTGTATCCTATTCAGGGTCGTGGGGGGTCATTGGAGCCGATCCCAGCTGACATTGTGCGAAGGCGAGGTACACCCTGGACCAGTCGCCAGACTATCACAGAGCTGACACATAGAGACAGACGACCATTCACGCTCACATTCACACCTATGGGCACTTTAGAGTCCAGTGAACACCAATGAATTTAAACCCCGTATGTATGTTATTCTCACTCTGTTAAAACTTTCCATGACCTGTGAGTGAGAGAATGAGGTAGGTGTGAACCCGTTCACATCATGTAGTCTTCCCTTCTGTCACACCCTGTTTGTGCATGTGTGTGTGCTAGATCAGGGTGTTTGTGACCATATGTCATGCGTTACATTCAGGCGTGGCTTGTTTTGCCGTGGCTGTCATCACTATAGCTCTTTAGGCCTATAGTTTCCATAGTGTTTACAGAAGGTGCACGGGGAAGCTTAACATGATGAAGGTCTTAAAGCTTCAGTAGGCAGAATGTTTTTGGCATCATTGGGCAAAAATTCCATAATAACCTTTCAGCATATTGTAATTCAAGTTTTCTGAGAGAAAACCAGAGGACACAGAGGCACATGATTTTTTTCAGATTACCTGTCTCATGCACTAATGTAGGGAAAATAGTGACCGTTTTATAAAAATAACTTTTTTTAAACTGAGTGGATGCCAGCATCCCAGAAACACATAGTCTCTTCACACTACTTACACACATCACTGCCAGCTAAAGGTAAGTGGAATTTGAAGGAAATGATGTATGATGAGCTACAGAAGAATTACGTGACCTGTAAACATATTTATTTATTTATTGTAATTCTTGATTTAAATATTTAATTTAATTTTTATTTTTAATTTATATATATATTACTGTATACTCTCTACATGCTGTTTACAAAAGATCTGGACTTTCAAGTCATTTAAAATACTTGCAAATGCTGATAAATGTCCTTTTCGGTCCTCTATGTGTTTGAACTATCAGATATTGTGTGCACTGTACAAGGTGGCAATAGAAAGAAACCCACATATTGTGCACACAAGGTTTAAAGACACATTGAACTGTGTTGATTGAATCTTTAATTTTCCTTTAACCGAGTCCAGCCACGTTTTAAATAATCTATAAAGCAGCCAAGTCTGTTTTGCTGCTCTGTTTGTTGGTACAGCAGCTACTTATCTAAATGGCCACATTACACCAGGAAGGCCTTGCACACATATGGTCCCACGTACACACTGATAGAGCAACAACGACACATTTAAATGCTGGATTAGCATGAACATGGTGTAATCAGAAATCAAGGTTATGCAAACAAACTGCAATACCCTGCCAACTGCAGTGCATGTTGTTGACTGTGGGGCCGTGGAGCTGAAGGTCTCCCAACCAGCAGCTCCATATGTTTAGAAGCATATCAGATCATCTGCCAAAAAAGGCTGAAAAACAAACAATATATGATCGAGAATTTGTATGGCAGTAACCCGAAAAGAGCCGGAGGAAACAAACTCTACACGTTCAAATTTAAAGCATAAGATAAAACTGTACTTTATAAATGAATGATGCAATTTGATGACATTTTTTCAGAGACATACGCTGACAAATGATGATAGAGATATCTTTATTTCCTTTTTCGTTATCTGGCCGACCAGCCGTCATTCTGTATTATCTTCTGTCTCCAGGAGAAAGAAAGATAACAGACAAATTCCTAGAACAGACAATTTTAAAGGAACCCTCAAGTCCATATTTTGAAGCACTTTGTCCTGCGACTTCAGAGAAACATTTGTTGCACCACGCTGTTAGTACTAGACAGGGTTACAATCACATCACATTATATGCCTCCATACACTGAGTCCTTGGCACAGAACTCTAAAAACACATCAGTTATATAGTAAAAAATCAATCGTTTGAAATGTGAGGTTGGACTCTGTCGACGAACTCTATGCCAGCCAGCCAGTTCAACCGATTAGCTGAAAAAACTCTGCCTTAGTCAATAAAACTGTGTGTTGAGTAAATAGTAAGTTATGTAGAAATCATTTTCAAATATTATAAGTTATGTGAGATGCTGCCAGTAATACAAAAAATACTGTAAACCTCTTTTAAATGTGTAGGATGAGTCACATCCAGTTTCTTTCTAACTTTGTCTATATAATTATACTTATATAACTATATTTTTATACCAGATTGTAAACTTGTTGTCGGATTTCTCTCCATAAACTACATAGATTACAGTTAATCCATTGCACTGCCCTTTTAGTTCAAAGGAAATTAAACTTTACACTCATCATTAATGATTCTTTTCATATCAGGTAAGATATGATAAGATAAACTCATTGCCCCAGAAGCACACAACAAATAATCGGGTCAAAGTGCAGACATAACGTCACACACTGTCTCACCAGAGATACAACTACGTGCATTAGCAAAGCAATGGCAGCAAGATTTTCAACATTTTTGGAGTCACTTCTTCGAAATGGTATTTCTGAGCCTCTCCTCATCTGAAAACAAAAAATATCTGGTGAAAATGTTGTTGAACTTGTGTATTGGTGGGATCGTCAACCTGATAAACCAGACCATGAAACTGCACTGAACTATGCTGAGAGTTGCAACACACCCAGACCTTTGCAACACATTAAAACCATTTGCACAATCACGCAATCAGAGTTACAGCGCAGCAGGGTGTTCTTTGAGAGTGTGTGTGCGTGTGTGTGTTCTGACGTGATACACCCATGGATATGAACACCCCATGCCTGGGTGAGGTGATCCGATAGTGGTGTGATTCTCAGTATGAGGCCGTTTTCATCACGCTGCATACTCCCTCTCTCACATGTGGTGGTGGAGGTGAACTGTCACATCACCTGCACGTGTTTAATTTATACTGTATAACTGCTCATCACATGTGGTGAGGAGTTATGACCTGTCTGCATGAATTAGCCTACTAATGAACATTACTAAAAATATAATTGTTACAGCTACAGAAATGTCTTGTTTAGAAGACATTATATTACAGTAGTAACCTGTATAGGCCTACTAATGCTGCCTGGAACAATTAAACAAGTCTATCGACATTAAATTATTAATTATACCAAATATCTGCTCATTTCAGCTTTTTAAATGCAAAGATTTCTTATTTTGCTCTGTTTTTTTTTCATTGGAAAATAAATATCTCTGTTTTTTTGACTATCGAACGAAATAAGCAATTTAAAGACATCACTTTGGTTTTTTTTGGGTGGTAATTTTTAATTTTTTTCCTGACATTTTAAAGACTAAACAACTTAAGGAGGCTAAATATGTGAATACTGTAGTGTACATGTCACAATCACGTGGTATTATATAATCTAGGCATGTCTTTGGCTGAACAAACATTCTTAAAAATTGCTCAATTTCCACATGGCAGTTGCTTGCCAAACAGGTTGCTATGTGAAAGACTGCTGCTAACGCAACTAAACACCATTATTATATAAGTAAATAGAGTGGCACAGCTCACATCATATTTCTTCACCTCTCACATATATTTGTTTCAGCTTAGAAATGTTGCTATATTCAGTAATTTTACACACTTAAATTTCCCTCGGAAACAATAAAGTTACTATCTATCTATCTATCTATCTACCTATCTATCTACCTATCTATCTATCTATCTATCTATCTATCTATCTATCGATCTATCTATCTATCTATCGATCTATTTAAGATAAGATAAGATAAGATAAGATAGAACTTTATTAATCCCGAAGGAAATTCTTGTGCCAGAGATTGCTCAAAAATACAACAAAATTATATAATAACAAGTTCAAGTGTATAAAATAAAAAAGTACTATTTCTAGCACCAGTGCCTAATAGAATAACAATTAAGTAAGATACATTTAAATAAATATAGAAAAAAAAATGAACACAAGAGACACAAGATAACGAAGAGAAACTCTAGCATATATCTATCTATCTATATATATATAAATGAAACATATACAAAAAAAGGAAAAAGGAAGGGACCAAAAACACAAAAAGATAAGTAAATAAAAAATAAAAAAATAAATAATAATAATAATAATAATAATAATAATAATAATAATAATAATAATAATAATAATAATAATAATAATAATAAATAAATAAAAATAAATAATAATAAGTTGTGAATTATATGTTATATGGGGTCTGCAGTTTAAAACTTAAATTGTACACACTTTCTATGACAGAATTTGCCAAAAAAACTACAACAACGTTACTCAATGTTTGGAGTGTCATGTGTTTTCGGTTGAGCGCTCTGATTGGCCATCTGTCCCTCATGCGACCGACGTCACGCATTGAATAGCCTCCCTACGTCGTCGCTGAGTCCAGTTCAGTCTAGCGACAGTCAGAGTAACCAGAGGAGCTGCGACTACAACTCTATCAACTGAGTTACAACACCTCAGAGGACGGCCAATCTACACACACCAGCACCAGGTGAATACTACAACTCATACTAATCACTATAGGTTGTTATGAATGTTGTTCCAGCTTGTTTCAGACTAGTTTAACGAACCGTCTCTAATAGCAACCTGCCGGCTAGCAGCTTTGGCTATCCAGCTAATTCTGGCTGTCACAACAAGAGAGGAGAATAATCTGCTAGCCAGCAACAAAAGCACTGCTCTGCTCTCTCTCTTTACGAGGCGTTATCTCTCACATGGAGGCAGTGTTTGGTGTGTTTAAATGCACATAGTTCGACGTGGTAAGCTGTCAAATTAAACCAAAGCTCTGTTAAATAGTTATGTGGCTTTATTTTGGGGATGTGGCAGACAGTTAGCTTGACTAGCCTGCGAGCTAGCTATGGTGTAAACAAACCCATCATCATCAGAGCCTGTCTGAGGGAGGCTGCAGTCTGCTGCTTATTTCACCTTTGACAACACCAGTTTGGGGTGAATGTAAAGGTGGAATATTTTGTGCAAAAGGTTGAGGTTAAACATGTAAAAACGCTCATCAAGTAGGAAATGTGGCTTTCAACAAGAAGGTAGTCTGGCTGGAGTTTCTTTGTCTTCGCCAGTGTTGACTCCTCTGTACTCTGTGTGTGTGTGTGTCTGAGTTTACAGCATTGGCTAGTATGTCTCCATTTGCTGCTATTTTTTTGTGCCTGTATTATCTTATTAACAACAAGATGCAAGCTGGAAATGCTTATTCATTTAATCACTTGGTGCATCTTCTTTCTAAGTGCATGTTTTGGTATCAAGCTTCTTGCTTTTTTTTGTATTTTGATGTCTTGTGACATAAAAAAAGCAGCCACATGCAGTGGTTTTGTAACATGACTGTTCAGATCAAGACAATATCGTTTCTATAGAACCTACTCTTTAGACTGTGCAGTCATAATTTCATAAACAAATTATGTTCATATGTAAGACAGTATAAGTCTGGCTGGAGTTTGGAGTTTCTTTGTCTTCGCCAGTGTTGACTCCTCTGTACTCTGTGTGTGTGTCTGAGTTTACAGCATTGCTTAGTATGTCTCAATTTGCTGCTATTTTTTTGTGCCTTTATTATCTTATTAACAACAAGATGCAAGCTGGAAATGCTTATTCATTTAATCACTTGGTGCATCTTCTTTCTAAGTGCATGTTTTGGTATCTAGCTTCTTGCTTTTTTTTGTATTCAAGATTCAAGATTCAAGATGTTTGTCACGCCAGTTATACAGGTACAATCGTGTGAAATACTTTTTGCTGGGAAGCTCCATTAAAATACTAAGTTATATTACATTTACATTACAATTATAAAAGGAAATACTTTGTACAAAGGCATAGTAAGAACATATACATTAAGAACATATACAGTATAAGATATATTTTTGTGTGAGAAGGTGTCGTAAGAATGATCTATTCAAAACATCTAGCTTCACTTTGGTGCAACTTCTTTCTAAGTGCATTTTCTGCATTTTCTTGCTTTTTTTTATTTTGATGTCTAGTGAAATCAGAAAAAGCAGCAACATGCAGTGGTTTTGTAACATGACTTTTCAGATCAAGACAATATCGTTTCTATAGAACCTACTCTTTGGACTATGCAGTAATAATTTCATAAACAAATTATGTTCTTATGTAAGACAGTATAAGCTGATTTCCTGTTGTTAACTGGAAGTCTGGTTTATGTAAGTCTGTGGGGGACTTAACACATAGCCTATTTCATACAGTAAACCATAGTGTTTTCATTATTGACAACAAAAGAAGAAGCTACCATTTTCATAATTTACCAGCCAATATTCACTATTTTACCATATTGGTATGATGCTTTCTGCAATATTCTCACACTCCGCAGCTATAGTCAAAATCCTCTGGACTGCTGACTGACTATAGAGTGTTAAATTCTCTTTTTCCTACTTAACAGGGGTGGGGGAAAAGATCGATTCGCCAATGTATCACTATTATTTTCTTTTACGATTTTGAAATCATTTTTGAAATGCCGGAATCGATGTATTTGCTCCATTTGTGTCTATGCAGAGGTAGAACAAAGTTACCGCTTTTATCGTTGTAGTCTGAGTAACGTATCTTCATATCCGTTCCGTATCCGTTAACCAAAACAAACTGCAGCCGGCCGCAGTGAGCCGAAATGAAAAAGTAGAAAACAGCGGAGGGTCCGCTTGGATACAACCTGCACCCTCAAATTTTAAATCCAAAGTGGTAAACACTACACATCCAATAAAGTATGGAAACACTTTTGGTTTCACACATCGCCAGGAAAAGCAGAGATAGACATCACGACTTAAGTTGCATGCTAACTCTGTCATGGACAGGAAACGTTATCATATTGTAACATGCAGTCAAGCCAGCCGTCACTAGCATCAGCCGGTCAAATCAGCTGACACTACAACTGTAGAGCACCCATATACTGACATTTACGTTAAATGCATTCAAACAGCCCTGATGGAGTTGACCATGGATGTATAAAGAGAACAGAGCTGATGCAACTTTTTCCCATGGTGTAGTGTTAAAAAAAGTTAACAAAAATTGCAATAAATTGTAATATCGAATCGCATTACTTAAAAATGATCCAATCGGGAGATAGGTGAATCATCCCAGCCTTACGGCTTAACATTTATTTTTAGTTGTACTGAATGCACATGTACTACTGCATGTGTGCCCATCCCATTTCATTGTTCTTCTGAATGTTCGGTTTGCCACAAAGCATGAGGTCATCTCATAAATATTTCATGGGCTGATAGCCTATTTGTCTTCAACCCAAATTTTATATGTACAAAACAACTCCCAGCCCTCCCCTAGCATGAGATTAGCCCATGGATATTTCATAGGAGCGGTATTTGTGTTGAAACCCGTTTTGCATTTTTAATCAGTGCGCTGTTTGACCTTTTGGGGTTTCATAGTGTCATTATTTACCAGTGCAGGTTTGCTCCTATGCAACTTACCGACACTGGTTCCATAGAAAAATCCAGTTGTGCACAAAGCACAGTACCCAGAGTACCACAGTAAGTTCACCACATGGAGTTCATTTATCTGAGATGGCCTTCAGATTCATCTAACCAGGAAATTTGCAGTAATTTCCTGTTGGAAGATATCGATTTGCAATTATACAAATACTAATGAATTCAGAACCTCCATTGCGTGAGCTAATGTGTGCACCGAGTCAGTCTCACCCTGCTGCTAGACATGGTTGTTGAGAAATACGTCATGTTTTTCTACTGGAAGTACAACTCTCTGGAGAATTTAATGTATAATGAAGTCAGTCTTTGACAGTGTGCCAGGCAGAAAAGCAGCTAAACATAGCTTCTAAGAATAGTAGAGAACTGTCAGTGCAAAATTGATTGATCATAAGACACTAGCTGCCTCTTTCTTTCTTTTATATTACTCCTCTCGTTTCTGTCTGAGCTTTATTTCCTTCCCTCACAACTCAAAACAGGGCTGCGTGTGGACAAAATGTGCCTTTCTGTTAAATGGTTTATGTTGCTGCTTAAGTGAAAATGTACACACACAACAACACTCACAGCCAAATAAGCCTGGCACTAGTTAATTACTTTGTCCATAGGCACAGTAAGCATCTTACGCCCTAAACACTTCTCAGTGTAAACAGCATTAACAGATAGAATATGTTAATGTGTGTGCTAGCCCCAGCAGCTTTTGCGCATACATGTTGGTTTATAAATGTTTGTTTGTAAACAGAATTTGACAGTTATCTGAGCGAAACGAGTTTGTTGACCTCGGCCAAAAGCTGAATCATAGAGTTAGATAACAAAATATTCTACGATTCTAACCCTTCTCTGTTTTTTCAGCCTTTATTCAGACAGAAGGCATTGATATCTAAATATAGTCAGTAGTTTTAGGTTCCCCAGGATCGGAACATTTAGGGGACCTATTTTTATCTTTGTGTGACCCACCTTTGGATTACCACCCAGGGCTTGAAAACCGCTGCATGTGGTTGCACTGTGTTCACCAGCAGAGCCAGCAGCGTACTGACCTTGTTGTGGTCTGTGTCTGCTCTGAGTTCAGATGCTTGGTGGTTCAGTAACCGTTTACAGACAAAAAGCAGTGTCTTTGAATACTGTTTTGGTGGTAATTTGGGCAGGATTGAACCAGATTTAGTATAGTAGTTTAGGCATTGTATAGTGGAGGTTCAGGAAGATTTACAAATTTTTTCAGTACAATTTGATAAAAAAAAAAAAAGGTGTTAACAATTTGTGAGGTATAGATGGCCTGCTAAACTGTTTGTATGGATGTTTGGTTAGAGTTTGGCAGAGTGTTTGACAGAGCGCTGTTTAAAATGTGTGCGACGCAGGTTGTGAGTTTGTTTCATATCAAACCAAACCATTGTGACTATGCTGAATTGGCCTTTCTCCTCTGGGGAAGGACACCTGAATGTCACCCAACATGTGACCAATGCTTGTGCGTGTAGTCTGTAATGGCATTTTTCTCTTGTCTTCTGATGAAATTAGTGATATTTTAGGAATATCTTGCTGTGAGGAAATGTAGCCTGCAGCCTGTTACATACTTATGGAATATTAATACAATATTTTTATGGTAAAATACTTCCACCTTACCACCATATCTGTCAAGCGTGTGTCGTGTGTATACAAAGTTGGTAGTATCTGTGCTACGTAGCTGCCCGTTTTTGTATAATGTGAGGACAATGGTGTGTATGTGTGTGTGTGTGTGTGTGGTTCACCTCACACACTGGCTCTCTTTGTTTATGTCTCCATCATAAGACTGCTGGCAGCCGCATCAGTAACTCACTGTTGTACCAGGACTGAGAGGTAACCAGGGGACACACACTTACACAGGCAACCCAGATATGACGTCTTATTGTTATAAAATCCTAATAAATCTTTAGTTTGTCAGGTGGTTAATGTGGGTTAAAAAATAGCAACTATAGTGTTTTGATATAGAAAAACATACTAAACTTGCCTGCAAATAGTCTGACGTCTCCCATCATTCATTTTTTGTTATGAAGCAAACCCCACCCATGTGCAGCTGTAAGAAGGCAAAGCAAAATTATTTGCGTTGACTAGCTTTCAGGTATAGCTGCATTGAGACAGAGAATCAAAGGTGTGTCTTCAGTAAAATCATGGTAGGGTGGGTGTGTACACGTGTGGTTGTGTTTAAGTACAGGTCTTAGTGTGATTACATAGTCCCAATGAACAGTAAAAGCAGTCATGTGGTCTCCAACAGCAGGTTTAAATCATTGTAAAGCTGCCCCAAATACAAAGGGAGGCCTATTCACCACCTCCCGTCTATAGGAACACACACAGTATAAAGCACTGTAATGTGAACTACACCACCAAATGAAGAGTTAACGGATAGCAGGCCACTTTAGTTAACAAAATAGAACCAATTTACCAGCCAGACGGTCTTGTTTTTCAGTTAAGGTCACCAAATTTGATAGTAAGCATTTAGTACTAAATTAAACTTGTGATTTTAATTATTCTCTTTCCGCAAGATAAAAATGTTTCAGGCCATTTCAGATGGGAGGCTGACGATGTAGTGGTGTAATTGCTTTGTAGGAACAAAACCACTGGGACGAAGAAAAACAAATGCTGCTACATAAACCTATAGTGTTGTCTTTTAGCTGACTATCAGGTTGTGAAAACTGGTGCTCAGTAAAAACTGTGATGAGTAAAGAAAAGATACAGATCAGAGTAAACCTGTTTTGACTGATTTTAGACTGATAGGCCTGTGTATCCTGTTTTGTCTTCCTCCTGTTGACTGGTGCGGGTGTCGGTCTGACCTGAAAAACCAGGTTGGATGTCATGGAAAAGCATCGCCTCATTGTTTAACGAACACTGGGTAACATGCATTCATTCAGTTTGATAAAAAGACAGATTTAATACACATTGACCGACTTTAAAGCGGCTATAATTGCTATTTTTCAAATGTATCAGAAGGCAATGTGAAAACAATGTTGGGTTGATTTTTGTTGATGGTCTATTATTATCTCAATATTATTATCCTTGTTGTTATGGTTCGTCCTAGGTCATTCTGATTTAAAATGTAACCGTATATAATGCAAATGCTGTTTGTGTGACAGGAAAAGGGAGAGGAATGTATGCACTTCTTCCCCATGTGACACAGTGTTGGTTGACTCTGTGTGTGATAGAGAGAGACAGAGTAATGCCACAGCAGGTGACAGGCCACAGGGCATATCTGTCAAAGTGACTCAGAGAGTGAGTGCACGTTGTAGGGAATAACTAAGGCAACTTGGATACAATACCATGAAAAATATCAATTTTCAATACCACGGGAAAAAAATTTACACAACATTGGGAGCATAAAATTTTAGATTTGTATTAAAAGATAAACAGCGGTGTGTCAAAGAGAAGAGAGAGCAGAAAGCGCAGCTAGTACTCGTGTATCGATACTGTGGAAAACGAGGATTGAAACCGGTTCAAATATTCTGTTTCGATACTGAATATTTTTTACAACACTACTATATTGTGTTTCAAATGTTTTATTTTAGCATTTTTAGTTAAATCTCAAGCAGTGTGGTTACTGTAAATGTGCGCTCAAGGGGTAAATATACCTTCAGCCTAAAAATAGAAAATGTAAGAGGAGTAGGTTTGACCAATTAAATGCTAGATCTCTCTAATGAGACTCCTGTTGCAGCCAAAAGTGTGTATTTGAAAGTTGAAAGTTAAGTTTAAAGGTATTGTTTTAACTTGATGGCCTTTCCTGCGCAACTGTAGTGCGCACTTCCCTCCTCTGCTGCCGTAAATTCAGCTGGACGATCAACTGTTCTAGTAGCGGGGCATCATAAAACACACTTGGATCAAACTCGAAATAACCCTAATTTCACAGATTTAGATGTGAAAAAATATGGCTGGCTCTGCATGATTTTGTCTGTCTCTCGCTTCCCGCTGAGCAGCGGCTGAGCGGCTTTCGTTCTTCAGGGGAAGACCATTAAATAAGCAGAATAAAATGACAAATATCGCCCCCCAAAAAACAACCGGCAATGTACTCAGCCAGTCGCCAATATATTCGTCCAATTGCCCCAACCCTAGCGGCCGGCCCGGCTATGTCAACAAAGCATGGAGAAGCTCGGATTACAACACACACAGAGGGAGAGTGATTTCATTCTCTGTTATAATTCCAAAAGATTATTTTTACAAATTATTTTCACCAAATCTTGTATGTGGGTCTATCAGACAAGTTCATAAGGGAATCTAGTTTGCAGAAGGCTCTTTGCTCCAAACAATAATAGACAGCTGAATAAGAGTCTGAGTAAAAAAATTTCCACTTTGTAGCATTGTTTACCTGCTTAAAATTAAATCAGAAATGCTAAAACATGGTTGTTAAAATCCTCCAGCGAGTGAATAGTAGATGGTTGTAAAACCGTTACACAGCACTTGTACTATAGGATGCTGTTTGACCTTTGTCCTACATTAGTTCTCTGCTGAATGAAAGTGAAGCTGCCTCCCTTCAAATAGTCTATGACCTACTGTACAGCTTGATGTGTCATTACACAAAGGCCCACCCACTCATGCTGCACGCACGCGTAGTCGTATGTCTGACAACCAGACGATGCTGCAGAGCAGGTTTAGTGAGTCATATATTTTGTCATTCCTTCTTTTTCTTGCCTCTTACCTTCTTTCTCCTTTAGTTAGCGGAAGTAATGCTTTCACCCACTTCTATCCACTGCTTTGTCTGCAGTGAACTTCCTCATAAAGCATGTTTTCTCTCCCAAATGCCTATTTTTTTAGGCAGCTTTCACCATCATTTAGGTCACCTGCCGAAGCCCACGCCTTCTCTAGTACACATAATTTATATAGAAAGTCATATACGTGGGATTTTTATAGTACAAGCGGTCACAGCCATTACAGATGGGCGCTTATGTGGGTCCACAGTATACAAAGCAAAAATGGGCACTTCTGCTTCTTTTTCATTCCACTTCCACTTTTTACAACTACTACCCAGCTTCACTCACACTTTCCCTTGGGGAGGAAAAAAAACAAGAGAACAAATCAATTCCCATTGACATTTCTTTTCGGTTTTCAGTCGCTCTTATTTTCTTTCTCTCCTCTCGTCTCTTTTTTTGTCTCTATTCATCTGAGTTCCTGTTGGGTTTGTCTGTCGGTTGCCAGGATTGATTTTCGGAGCCACCACTTCACGGCTCCACAGTGACAATGACTGACTCCACACTGCTTTGGAGTGAAGTCAGCTGTCTTCTGCTTGTGTGTGTGAGTGTGAGTGTGAGTGTGTGTGAGAGAGAGACAAATAGAAAGATGGTGACAATGAGCATGAGGGAATGCTGCGGCACATGCTCATGCCTGTGTAGAATAATGCGCATGAATAAATGACCTTGTGTGTAGACTGTTAGCATGCTAATCCTAGCATGTTATCATATGTGTAGTTACCATTCATCTCAAAGTGCAGTTTAGGGTTGAAATACATTCGGTCATTAATTACAGATGTATCCTATCATGTAGTGAAGTGTTGTACGAGCTGACATCTAGACGTGATGGTGTCGCTAGATAAACGGTCACAGGATGATTGAAAGATGATTAAAGATGATCTGAGTGTAATTATACATTTCACTGCAGTTCATTGATAAGCATTGCGACACGCATGACAGGACTCAATAAGAATCTGCAGATATAACAGTGGACTTGGAGCAGAGTGGCCTTGTGGTCAGAGACTTTGTTGATTGATCAAAGGTCACACCATTGACGTCAATAGTTAAAGATCAAAATGCTCCCTCGCGTCATGATAAAATCGCTAAGGTGTTAAAATTGCCAATTCACAACATGCCATCACAGCCTGTTTTGTCAGCTGTGTTACACACACTCACACTCACAGTATTGCTGGTATCGACCTGTGGGTCAGATCAATAGCATCAATATTAAAAGCTCAATAGAATCAGTGGTTAAAGGACAGTAATGATTATTGATGCCATTGCTGTTGTAGCCTCAGAGCAAACATTACAAATTAAAAGAGGAACTCAGTAAAGTGGACTGAAAGAGTATTTCTATATTGCTGACAGCACACAACCTTGATTGCTTGGTCGGTGTTATTTATTTGGGTAATGGTTGAAAAGCAATGGCTACTGGGCAGTTTCATTAGGGAAGTGTTACCTGAGGGCACACGAGTAGAGAGATTATTGGTGAATCCCTTTCTTGACCCAGGTTAACCCAGCAGGTCACGAGCCTGCTTCTCTTAGGCTGCTCTACTATTTTTACCCTTTATGTCTATTTATTTTCTGGGGTTAAAGTGTCACTCTGGGGGTCGTTTTATAGTTGCTAATAACTTGCAGAAAAACAGCAGATGGTAATCTTGTCTGCGTGATTGGTTTGTTTCATGGAGGTTTGATGCGTGAAAAATAATTGAACCTCATACAGCGACTTTAATAGGGAAAAACTCAGGGTGTATATACGACATCCACAAGGCTTTCAGGAGCCAAGAAAACTGTTATCATACGGCTACACCGCACGGAACATCTTGATGAGTCATTTAGCATCCTGTTGTCGACAGATAATTCTGTCAGCTGCTCGCTCCCTCAGAACTGAAACTTCAACATTCTGATTTGGCTCGGACCCTGGGAAGCCCCATTTGGTTTGGGTGTGTGAATCAGTTTTTTCCTCTGTATCTTATGTTCAATCATGGTGAGTCTTTTTTATCTCAGTATGGGGTCAGTCTGTTTTGTCTGCTCTGCTACTCTGGAGTTGGTTCTTAAAGGCAGTGCCAATGAGTATGTGTGTGTGTGTGTGTTTTATGTTTTTGACTCCCCTTTGTAAATTATATGACTATAGAAGAGCACTGACAATGATGAAAAGACACAGAACAACTCTTTGACAGTACACTCTGCTCTGCACACTGTTTTAAGTACCTCACCACATGTTTTTGGCTATCTTACCTCCATCAGGGTGGTGTCTGAGGTCGTTTTTGGTTTCCGTAAATACAATCTATTGCGTTGATTAAAGGGGGGATGTGTTAAGGCGAGGCGGCAGCCTCCGCTTCTGAAAAGTAAAGCCAATGTAGAAATGCCTTAACCTTGCATTCTTTCTAGCAGCCAGCAGGGGGCGACTCCTCTGGTTGCAAAAAGAAGTCAGATTGTATAGAAGTCTATGAGAAAATGATCCTACTTCTCACTTGATTTCGTACCTCAATAAACGTTGTAAACATGAGTTTATGGTCTCAATCCCTAGTTTCAAGTCTTCTTCTCTCATGATGTTCATTTAGTTAATGATGGTCCCATTTAGAGTCAAATAGACCATAAAGCAGGGTATGCTTTAAAATGTGGCTACCTCGCGATTGAAAGGTTGCTACCATGGCATTGTCCGGTCTGGGAGTTGTCCGTGTTTTCGTCTTACAACGTTAACTCTTTCACAGTGTGTTTTCAGTTCATGAAAGATGGCTGAAATTCAAAACTTGAGGCTTCAAGACAGCAGTCAACAGAACACTTCTTATATATGGTTAAGGCCACATAGATTGACTTTGATATTAGTCTGGATTATCCACACATAATAAGAGATGAAAGAGATTTGAGTATACTATGTTTTGAAAAATCAGGCAGAAAGAGCTTATTTTTAAAACATGGATATTCAACCTTTTTACCTGTTGATGATTAAAGATGAAAGATTGTATTTACTAATGAATATTCTTGTAGATGGTTGTAATATTGTATGTTTTGTATTCATGGCCATTTATGTTTCTCTTTTAAATTGCTGTATCCACAAGGCATAAATATCGTCATTTATAATAAGTATTTTTAAAAAGGTGATCATAATGTTTTGTTTACTTCGTATGGTGATCCATTAGTCACATGAGAGGAAACAGGAAGACGGACCTGGATGAAGGCAAAATAGCTGAAAACATTTGGTGAGGTGAATAAAGCATGGTGTAGTGGACAAGATTTGTACAACGTGTTTTGATGCTTAAGTCTGCACTTCTATGTGTGAACAATCTCAAAGTTAGAAATGGCAAAGACATAAAAACCCCAAAACATACATGAGGTAGTTATGGAAACTGTAGGAAACTGGCCATACTCTCTCTGTATGTGTATTCAGATACAAAGTGTGGTCGTCTACACAAGTCTCTTTAATGTTTTTTTTTCGTCTTCTACTGCTTCCAGACTCTTATCAGACCCACACAGAACAAAACATCTCAGCTATTTCAATTGTCTGGAGAGCTGTTTGTTCTTGTGTGGCAATCAGGCCACGAGACTGTTATCTTTGGAATCGACTACAGCTACAAAAAAATCTTCAAAAGTAGCTTATTCCTCTTATTCCCTAGTTAATAAGGACCCAGCATGAAATCTCACTTTTCATCATGGCAGAAAATGAGGGTGCAGTTACTCAAAAAGAGCGTCAATGTAATTTTCAAAAATAGTCAATCGGGGAGAAAGAGGAAGGAGGAACAGGGAAGAGATTTATCGGACAATCTCTGAGTGTAGAAGAGTTTGATTTCGATTAGGGCACATGCCCACAGGCCAGTCATCTCAGTTCAGCTCAAATAGTCTTCTTTATCATCTTCGCAGCGTACAATAGTGCTTCTGTCTGTTGGTCGATGTCATTGGGTTACGGAAAATTCTGTATTTTTCCTATGGCTCTTTTAACGATTTTCTTCTGTCCTTTTGTTGTGTAGTCTTGTCTAGTCTAGTATTTGTCTCTTTACCCTTCTCTTCTCCTCTTTTTTTTAGCAATTCAACGTTCTTTCACCACCTGCTGTGGTTTGACGTTTCTTCTCTAGAATAACACATCAGTCACTGGAAAATCCTCATATCCTGTAAATGCACTCACTTACAACACACACATATTCTCTGTAAAAGCTGCTCCCATTGTTTAGTATCTATGTATTAGAATTCAACAGAAATGAATGTTTTCACTTTTACATTTGAGTATTTTTTAAATTGTACCTCTAATAGATAAACAAACTAATAAGTTCACTAATACGTAAACAATTTTACCTCATTCTCGTACATAGGCTAATGTCAGTAGTAGTTATTCTTACTTTTAAGGGTGCTTGCACACCTAACCTGTTTGGCTCAGTTAAAACAAACTCCGATCCGTTTGCCTGGTTAGTTTACGATCTGTTAGTTTGGGCTGGTGTAAAAGCTGTCAATCGAACCTTGGTGTGGACCAAACAACCGAACCGAGACCAACTTGAACGAAACAACCACAGGATTTTATGATAGCAGATATGTGATTTGAAAAGCTAAACTAGGCTACTAAAAAATCCATCCATTGATGGTGAAATCTGTTCAGGAAGTGATCTTATTGATCTGTATTTAAGGCCTATTTATGCAAAACTACATGTATGCACGTCAGCGTGGGTATTTTCCCTGATTAATAGGTCAATAGCTGTTAAAACTGCTGTGATTGTATCTGACTCTGTGTACTTTGTCAGTATGTGAATGCTATTAAAAGGTGTAAGACAGGGATCCCACAGTACGCCAATCATGCGCGTGTCCGTTTTAAGTATCATTATAGAATAGTTGTAGGGATAATATAGGTTAGGCTCTTATGCTTTGTTTATACTCTAGCGAGACGCCGTGGCGCAGGTCCTCGTAGATGGCGCGTGCACTAGAAGGATGCACAGAGGCATTTATGCTCAGCGCGTTGATTGTTGCAGTATGCTCCGAAACGTCAGGAGGCATACAAACAAAATATTCTGTGGAAGTCAACGAGAAAATGAAAGTAGGCTGCCTGGCAACAGCAGTAAACACTAAACACCGACGTGCGTACCGCCAAACATTGCATTTGTGTACTGTAATTATTACTGTCTTGTGAAAATGACTTTCCGTCTCACGGTGCTTCCCCTCGTGTCGCCACTCTTTCTATGAGACCTTTTTTTTTTTTTTTAGCTTTCACAAAACAATCTCTCATATTCTTTCACAGCCTGCATGAAAAAGCCTCTTTCCACAGTGTGTTGCCTATTTCTTTCCAAGAATTTAATGACATGTGACTGTTCCTGTGGTGTCTCAATGAACAGTTGTAGAGATGTCTGTACAGGCGAACCAGCTCGGCCAGTCTTCCCTCGAAGGCATCCATATTGGAATGAAAAGCGCAGTGCGTGCAGATGGCGCATAGTTACAAACATTCAGAGGTGCACGACAAATCACTGCTACAACTTGCCGAGCCTTCGCGCACCACACGAAAGCCGTGATAACGTAATTTTCTGGCGGGCGCACCTCGCACCAACTTCACTACGCTGTGCTCAGACACAGGCTTGTAGCAGCAGTGAAGAAGCCAGCTTTCTGTCACCTTCAACTATGACCTCTATGATTTAATAGGATCCAGTACAGTAGAAGAGGTGTGAAAGCAATCACTTGAGGTCACTTGTGCTTTATATCCTAAGTAAGATAAGAATATTGCATTTAGCTATATGAAAGCTTGTCCTCTACCATTGCAGCTGCTCCCTACATGCTTACATCAGCCTATTCAAAAATGATGTATTTAGCAGTCTGTGTGTGTATGTTTACAAGTACGTGCACAGGTGTGTATGTACATGCCTTTGTGTTGTTTTTCCCCCCCTTGAGTATAATTCCCTAATGTATGTTTGTGGTAGCACAGGGGGATGGTTTAAATGAAGTGGTCCAGTGCTTGGGGGCATGTTCACATTGACTTGGCCTCTCTGGAGCGCCGTGTGTGTTTGAGACACTGAGGAAAAACAGATCTCAGCAGTGTAAGACATGCTGATATAAATGTGCAGCTGCAGTTCTCATCATTTACGGTAGATTACAGCTTCAGTGGTGTGAGGGAGTGTTTGAAAACAGGCTGCTGTACAAACAGGCAGATATAAATGGGTCTAGGTCAGGTACACATGAGTGTATTTTTCCTTATGAAGGCCAAATGTCTTCAAGGATAGAAAAGTAAACCTTACAAACCAAGGACTTTAGGTTGTGGTTAAGGTCCTCACATGTTTAGAAATAACACCTGCACACTGTTACGTCTGTTGCCGTTATGAGAATTTCTCCCCAATTTTAAAAAGGTTTATGCCTGAGGTTATAACTGTTCATTCAATCTATTTCTGATACATCAGAAAGTTATATTCATATAACGGGTGCTGGATAAGACTTTTTTAGCAATCATTGGATTTTGACTTGATTGGATTTTGGTGGTAATTCCCACCTTTCTCTTCAATACTGTTTGTCAAAATTGAATTTTAAAGGGGTCCTATTATGCTTTTGTGCTTTTTCCCTTTCCTTTAGTGTGTTCTATAGTTTTTTGTGCTTGTAAACCGTCTGCAAAGTTATAAAGCCCAAAGTCCAGGCCAAAGGGAGCTACTCTCCCCCACAGAAACACTGCCCCTGAACTGCCTGAAACGCCTTGCTTGAAGTCCCGCCTTTTCCTCCGTAACGTGATGATGTCACCAAGTAAAACATTTGCATAATACCTGCCTAGCGGCTAGTTTGGCACACCCTCAAACAAAGCTAGTTAGACCAGAGCTGGAGCGGAGTCCGAAGAGTTTGGTTTGGTTGAACAATCACAACAGAGTGGGCCAGCTGACCAGCAGATTGGGCTTTTTGGAAGGGGGGGTGCAGGAGCTCAAACAGAGCGTTTCAGACAGAGGGTGAAAAGAGGTGCTGCAGCACAGCCGGTATGAGAAAAATAAAGCTTTCTTGAACATTAAAGCATGTAAACATGTTCTAGTAGAAAAAAACAAATACAAGTATGCACCTGAAAATGAGCATAATAGGTCCTCTTTAAATGAAGCGATATTGTTCCATTTCTCTGTAAAGCAGAAGACAAACTATGACGTGGTTAGAGAACGATGAAGGATAAAAGGGTTGTAAGTTCTCAACAAGGGAACACGTCTACTTCCTGTGTGTGAATCTCTTGTTCCTGTCCTTGACACCTCTCGTCGCTAAGCAACTCACCATGACAGTACGTTGGCAGCTCCTAATTGGCTTTCAGTGTTAGTAGATCCAGTATTT
The DNA here is from genome assembly GCF_043250625.1 of Sebastes fasciatus. NCBI lineage: Eukaryota > Metazoa > Chordata > Actinopteri > Perciformes > Sebastidae > Sebastes > Sebastes fasciatus. The sequence continues at coordinate 16,862,183 of NC_133817.1, forward strand.
TAAGGCCTTGATGCCACGGGTAACTTTCTGAAGTGACGAGAGATAAAGTAACAACCAACATCATCTTTATCTCTAATGCAGACCTGCTGTGAATGAGTGACACTGATATACCTGCAGAATAATTTGTCTTTTAAAGGGATTGAATTTGTGACCTTTAACCTCTAGATTATGCCTCCACTATCATATTTTTATTTGAGGCAGTCAGGCCCAATAAGAAGACTTTTTAATGCTTTGGCTGTGATATATTTGGTAATCCAAAATGTTACTGTCTAACTGCTCAGGTTTAAAGCCATGCTTGACATTTATTGGATATATTATGGGCTTGTATTTTTTAATGTTTGGGAAACTGCTACTCAGTATTTATCTTATTACTTTAATATTGTAAAAAGATGGTGTTTTACGATTTATAATGTCTGGATTATTTCCTCTGTATTGTTATGATTGGATTTTATTACTGTAATTTAAAATTTTAGGATAAACAAAATCATGGAGACTGACTTTTTTTTTCTTTCCCTGTCTTTTCTTCTCTTTGTTGTCTTCCTTTCATTTCTGCCATGAAGTCCTGAGTGAAGATCCAAAGGCTTGAGGTTTTGGTCTCATCCGGATTTAGTCATCTTCATCCATTAAGTCTTCTGTCTGTGGAAGCCGGTCCAGCGTTCCAAGCTGGACGGAGGAGAGACGAGTGGGGCCGAGGGCCCGGCCTTCGTGCTGCGACACAGAACTTCAAACCTTATTGAACACACGACAGATAATGCGCCTACAGATCCCATGAGTCCCCGGGAGAAAGCGGACACGCCCACCTCAGGTTCTCCAACCAGTCACCTCAGCACCGCAGAGTGCCCCTCGCACAATGGGGTGAGTATCCAACACACTAACGCACTCACAGGCTGCCATCTGGTTGGTCAGGGCCATGTGGTGTGGTATGGGTTGACTGGTCACACAGTAAAACTATACCACCAAAACACACACACCCTCACATGAATAATTAAATAAGTGTTGTTAGCAAGGAAGTATAATATTCTGTAACTGATGCCAGCCAGCAAAGCCTTTCAGTATAACAGAAGCATAAACATAAACTGTATACTGGAGTTTCCCCCAAATTTAAATCTGAACTAACACGTTGCATGACTGGGAATTGATCTTACTTTTACCCTTTTGGATGTGATACACATGCACGCACACACACACATACATACACTGGGCTTCTCAAATGTTCATTTGAAACCGGAATTAGGATTGTGATTTAATCACTCGACCACAGTCTGCTGCCTTTGCGTGTGTACATGCCATGCTTGAACGCCAGTTTCCGTTTGAAGACCTAATATGTTTCCGCAGATCAAAAAGCAGATTGAACACAAGAGTTAATTAAACATTAGAAGATAATTTGACCTCACTTTGAAAAGGAGCGTTTTAAAGTTAAAGCTAGGGTTGGTAATCTTAAGAAACTAGCAAGAGTACACTAGATTTTAAAATTATCCTGCAGAAAAACCAAGCCCAGTGTTACTATCTTTATTTTCCAATGAATGTAGCTTGTAGCTCTAGCTCCAAAAGTCCCTAAATCTAGTGAGAAAGTCGCCAAGTCGGCAACACTGACAGTTCGTCCCTTCAGGCCTCCCTCTAAAGCCACTCAAACCAAAATTATCATTATTGGGGTTTATCACAGGCCTGCAACAGCCACAGATACTGGATTGTTCTCTTTTTTTTGTCAGAGCATTTGATTTATTTATTACTGTCGGGGTGTAATTAATTTCAACAAATATAACAAAAATGTTTTTGAAGAAGATTACCAACCCTAGCTTTAAGAACAGATTTGGATGAAAGTCGGTTCAGGAAGGTTTTGGGACCACATGCGAGACTTTGGTGGGTGAATTATCCTCAGAGCCTTGAGCATTGAGACATTAAAATACATGAAATTGTGTGAAACATAGTGCAAGAGTTATAAAGTGGCACATTATCTCACTTCCAGAGAACAGCAATTAAGTGTGAAGCAGAAATAATATACTCATGACTAGCATGAAAACAGGCATGAAAACTTGATTATATACAAGTACATACAGTAAAAGAGCACATTAACAGAGGAAAGGACGAGCGTAGTCTACCTGCAGTGTGCAGGTAAAACAAACACAAACTTAATGTATTCTGCTACCATAACCAGAGCAGTTGTGTGTTTAGTGCCTTGCTCTGGGGCAACAATAGAGCATTATGTAATCAGTTTCTCAGGGTTTTACCAGCGGGAACTTGATTTTGCACGGCATGAGCCCGTTTCCCAAGCTTTTCAACCTCCGCCACCTCCACTTATTATCGACACCCTCGCCACCTTCAAGGCTTTTCAAACTCGACGATGAGTCATCCTGTGCTATAGTAATTAACAGTGCATTATGATGCTCGGCTTCGCCTGGTGTTAGTTCCACTCCAAGTCTAAAGTGACGTGGATATTGGATGTGTGCAAGGCACTAAAAATAAGCCTGTTGTGTCTATATGCAGACGTCTTCCTGGAAGGAAAGCAAACACATTACCAAAAAATCTGTGTGATTAGCATCCCGTGAAGGCAACCTATCGAACTGATCAAACAAAATGTGCCAGACACTCTCCCTCAGAGGCATCACTTGTGCTCCCGTTCAGACTGTGTGTGTGTATACGGACAAAGCTGCCGGCCTGTTGTTCAGCGTGACAGGCTATCAGCATACAGCCGTTGAGCTGAAACACAATAGTGTTCGTGTGTGTGTATTGTGTCTGCTCGTGTGCCCTTTTTACCTGCCGTAACACAACACTGATACCTTAGAGGACGCTGGGGACCCGATCAGCGAGAGCAGGCTGTCTTAACACCCCGCAGGCCGCCCTTTAAATCTTTCAGTATTTATTAGTAGGTGTTAGTGTGCGTCTCAATGTGTCTGTGAGTGTGCGGTGTAGCTCTGGGGTTAGTATCACACTTTCTGTTTGCCAAAATAAGAGACCGAGAGGCATACCATCTAATCTGATGGCAGTTTTTTGTCTATACATTTTATTTTCAAAGCAACAGGGATGATTTATTTGTGTGTTAAAAACACAACCATTATTTGTTTTCCAGACCTTTTTGAACTTGTCCCCATGAGATTCTGGTGTTTGCGTATCTTCCTGATAACGCCCCACAGTTACAGAAAAGAATTTCAAATCAATAGCTGTTTACTTGCCAACAATCTCAGCCTGCTACTTTCAGTATGACATATTTGATGTAGGAATTGTGTGCTCAGAATTGTTTCAAACAGACCATCACAGTTGAAACGTATCATAATGCTGCCTCTATAGTTTTAAGTTTTTAACTGCGTTGGGGATCTATAAGTGCCAAACTTTCAGTGTCATTGAAGTTCAATTGAGGGCTCCTACAGTTTGTTTAATTCAATTTAGGTAATTAAGACTTGGAAGAATTTTAGATGGCATGAGCTGTAGGCGAGTCAGATTCACTTGAAAGTTTCTGCTAATACAACTAATGAAAATGAGATTTTCAGGGGAGTAGAGAAAAGATCCCGCTGAGTTCTAAAGATAGCCAAAAAACTCAATAATGTCTGATAATGTTATATCCCGTCCTTTTTAAAGGAGTTTTTATCAGAGACTGTGTTATTTCACAGATGCTTCTCTGTAAAGACGCACTGCAAACTATGAAACAAACTCAACACATACTGTACACTCAGCTGTGGAATTTTATTACACACACGTCGACCGCCAACAACGAAACAAGGGAAATACCGATAAACAGAGAACAAACACCAGCGAACAATGCTTGAGATTTTGGACCTTTGAGCCCTCTGAACATCCTCTCTTTGTGCTGAAGGTTTTTAAAATTGCTTTCATTCATCGACGCCCAGCCTCAGGTGGATCAGACATCCAGTTTCACTTCCTCTTATTGTACCTGTCAACACTGTTATTCCAGCCTTCTTGTTATCGTAATGCATTAAACCCTCTGACACAGACACAGAATGTCTAAGGGGCTATTACCTAGACAATACATAAACTATTTGGACCCCAAATGTGATGCTAATGCCAACCAAAGTGTTGTGGCTAGCCCTCCCCATTCTGTGACCAACATATAACCTTAGCAAGTGCATATCAGCTACCATTACCATCTTCATCTTATCCCAGCTGCTGGGTGATCTCAAGCCATATATTGTCCTTTATTTGGTTGTTAAGGTAGTAGTGTGTGTCGTACATTATTGGGTGTTGAGAAGGGGACGGCCCCATTGTTATTACGATACACCAATAGTCTGAAAAATGTCCCATTGGACTGAATAAAAGCCCATTTGTCAGACAGTCCGTTACCCCAAAAACAAACGCCCGTTGCTCCGAAAATACACACTCTCCGTGCAACAAACAGAAGTACATAGCTAATTACTATGCAGAATGACAGCGATCAGTTGGAACAAAGGATTTTATTTGTCAAATCATAAAGTCTAGGGGTCAAACATATATTTCCGCAGGCACAAATCCGCTGAAATCGAGGTAAAGTCCAAATATTTTTTCCCCCGCACAAATGTTCTGCAGGGGTGTGCAAGCATTTAAAAAAAAAAACAACAACCTCTAAATCAGTTTTTAGAAATTTCCGTGCACATTTTTCGCACGAAAATCTATACTTGGTGTGAAAAGACTTTAACTCTCGTCAAGAAAGCAAATAAGCCTATTGAAGCCTTTGTTCTTTGTATAGATGCAATAAAGGAAATCAGTAAGGGATAGTTGTCGATAAGTAGCGTGAGGTAACGCCCTACATAAACCAGCAGACTTAAAAAATCCCTCACAAAGCAGCTAAAATCACATGTTTTATGGGCTTTTAAAATCTCCCAGCACTGCAGGTGGTGATACCTAGCCCCATTCTCCTATGACACAAGAAAAAACAACAACTTTGAAGTGGCTTTAAAAAATGAAGATCTAGTTTAGTTTAAGCCCTCCAACTGTGAACTGTTTGATAAAAATCGGTGTTACTTTGTTGCTAATGCAGATTAGTCATGCCCTCCTCATGGTCATTGGCAGATCAGAGGGAACAGTTTGTCTTGTGGCAGCCTGAGCACAGAGTCTGTTTTTTAATGTCGAGCATGTGTCCGTGTTTTGGAACATGCTGTCCGTTTTTGAGGGTCGTGGCGCCTTCCAAATTGTTATGGTCCTAAGGGAGCATTGTGCATGTGGAACGTCTCCGTCTGTGCTGTGCAGGGGTTACAGTGTACAAGGGTGAGCTCTTCCCTCTGCTGTCATTGGTGCACAGAGTTTCAGCTGGGTTCTTGTTAGCTGGCAGCTGTTTCCTGGATCCAGCCCTCTGTGTACCATCCTGTCAGCACGTGACTTTGTTTACGTTGAGTCTCAAGTTCCATGTTTCGCTGGAACATGGACGATTTTTCTTCGAATGTCCCCTTACTTCCTTCTCAAACTTATCGTCCACTAGCTGACAGCAGCAGAACTAATTAGAGCGTAGGATTCCTAACAACACACACAGTGTTTCAGGTGTGTGTGCATGTGAAGAGTCATTAGTCAGGCAAAAGTCATTAGCCAGGTCTACATACAGAATGGTTAATGAGTCTGAGGGGAGCTGGATATATGTTTTTAAGTATGTGTGTGTAAGACAGAGGGAGAGAGCGGTCTGTAGGGGCTTTTAAGAAAAACTGCCTCGTTTAATCTTGAGCAGACCGGTGTCTCGAGGGATTTCCTCGTTCCTCTCTTGTTTTCTCGTCTGTATATCATCCAAGACTGGCTGCTTAGCTCGTGCTTATGTGAAAAAAAATGCGTTGGAAGTCTCTGTGCTGTTGTTGTTATTCTTGTCTTTGTCTTGCAAAGACACTCTGTAGCTGTAGTTGTTGTGTCGCTGTTGTGTTTAATACAACACTAAATCTTTACTGTACTTTTTCTTTTGTGTTGAGTTGAAACTTGTTTCCCAAAGTTATATAAATCCTAACTTTTTTAGTTTCCATTGGACAGATACTAATAGACTGTATATAAGAAGTGGACGTAGTCACCCATTGGTTTGTGGACTGCGTATTTGGCCGTCGTCATCTTGTTTTTTTGCAACAAGAAGTGATACGAGAGGGTGGAGCTAAGAACTACCGAACGCTGAATAAGACATTTTTAGGTGACCATGTTACAATTAACTGTCATGAACTGAAAACACTCTGTGAAAGGGTTTAAGTTGTAACATAGACAACACCCAGACCGGACAACGCCGTGGTAGCGTCCTGTCAATCACAAGGTAGCCTCGCCCTAAAACATCCCCTGCTTTATGGTCTATTTGACTCTAAATGGGACCGTAATTTACTAAATGAACATCATGCTGTATTGAAGAAGACTTGAAACTAGCGATTGAGACCATAAACTCATGTTTACAATGTTTACTGAGGTAATAAATGAAGTGAGAAGTAGGCTCATTTTCTCATAGACTTCTATAGAATCAGACTTCTTTTTTTTCAACCAGAGGAGTCGCCCCCTGCTGGCTGTTAGAAAAAATGCAAGTTTAAGGCACTTCTGCATTGGCTTCACTTTTCAGAACTAGAGGTAGCCCACTGCAGATACCTAACTTTAAGTTATTTTCAAACAATACTACACAAGGTCTAAAAACAAAGGATACCAATCGGAATTGGTCACAATCACATTGGTTGCAGACCTAGTTATCAGTGTCATTTCTCTGCATGTTAACTCCTTATTGTGCAGCAGTCAACGCTAGAACGTTTACAAGCCTAAAGCAGATATGGACATTGTAAGATTAGTAATGTTATTTTGCAAGTATACTTAGTAAGGTTCCTCCAAACTCCACCTAAAGCCAAATGTTTACTTAGATGACAGACTAGCTTCCCTTTTAAGAGGTTGTTATCAAATCTGTTTCCGGAATGTTATAGATTACCTCAGCCATTTCCCAGGAAATATCTTCCTGGAAAAATGGGAACTGTGCTCTGCTGAACTATGACAACAACTGAGATCATGATTACCCAATGCACGTGATCGTGGCTCTGTGTCAGACAGACCCCCAGACTGTGTTAGTCCTACACCATGATGAGCTGTTATATAGCGAGCTCTCAGAGCCGAGGATGGACACTTCCCTGAGGGATGGGATCATATCCTTGATCACATACTGTACACACTTTTACACGGAGCGAAATTGGACTCCCTAACCTCTGCCGTAATGACTTGTTGGAGACTGGGCAGCTCAGGGAGTCACGTGTGGCAGACATACTGCATTCGTCCAAGTAATGTGTGTGTGCGCACATGAGTGTTAGGGATAGCCTTCACTTCCAAGAACCATAGCCTGCTTCGCTCCTACAGTCCTTCTGCCTGTATCTCCACTCTACGCTGTTATTTAGATCTGATTACAGCAAATTCAGCTGAGCAGTTGACAGCCAAACTCTCTGCACCACCTACTGCTAAACCTCAAACGCTGTGGCTTTCACTGTCTGGATTGAGTTTAGTGCAGCTAAACAGATGTTTCATAGGGGAAAATCAGTTCCTTCTTTATTTCTCAAGCTGGCAGCTGGTCATTTACAGTATAATTGTCCTCTGAATATTCTGCAAACACCCACAGCTTCCTCTTTACAGCTCAAATTCTGTGTTTCATGTGGTACAAAGGCTACCGTATATGTGAAGCACAAATATTGTGGAGATTCCAAGGCTGGAAATCACTTTGTGGCAAATAAAATTTTTTATAAAGAAGTGAGCTTACCAGACCTCTGTTGCCCGCTCCTCATCTCTGCTTGAGGCTAGAGGCTCAAGGCTACATTAGCTGCCTCTAGCATAACACAGCCGAATCTCTGATCATATTGTTAGCCGTTGAGTTGGATTGTGGGAAATTAAGGCACCAGGTTTAGGTCAAGGAAGACGGATGTGTGGAATAGAAAACACAAAATGGCTCTGGTGCATCGATTTTGATCCTTTTTTATGCCTCCGCGCCGGCGACAGCCGTGGCCAGAGGCATTATGTCTTTGGGTTATCCATCCATCTGTCCCTCCGTCCCTCCGTCCCGCCGTCCGGACGTGAACCATTTTCGTGAATGTGATATCTCAGGAATACCTAGAGGGAAGTTCTTAAAATTTAGCACAAACGTCCACTTGGACTCGAGGATGAACTGATTATATTTTGGTGGTCAAAGGTCAAGGTCACTGTGACTTCACATCCGTCCCATTCTCATGATATCCGAGGAACACCAAATTTTTCCAAATGTCCACTTGGAATCAAGGATTAGATTTTGGTGGTCAAAGGTAAAAGGTAAAGGTCACTGTGACCTTACGTCCGTCCTGAGCAAATAATGATTATTTTATGATCCCCACATGCAGTAACGAGCTTTCTGTTTAAATGACACCAGTGCCGGTTAGGTGATTTTTCGGCATTCACTATTGTCAGGGTAAATTCCGAATATACTTCCTTCTTTGGTTTACCACCAATATGAAGGACAGGTCATGTGATAACATTATGGCTAATCGAGACTAGCTCAGAGATTAGAGTGATGTTACTCATTTTCACAATCACACATTATGTCTTTCTCTTTCTTACATAACGAAGACAAAACACCGTACGTGACCGTACAGTAGCCCGTAGAGGTTCAGTAAAAAGGTGGTTTCCAGTGAGAAGTTGGCTGATCATAAATCACTTAAACGTCCAGGTGTGTAGGCTAAATGCCCCCCCATCTATCTCCACCTCTCTCTCCCTATCTATGCTGCTTTCTTTTTCGTACTGTATGCGTTAACTAAAGCGACACAGTGTCCTCTATTCCAATCTGTCCTGAGAGCATTTACTGTTACGGTTCAGTCGCTGCCGTCCTATAGCAGTGGGTATGTTATGTGTATGGTGTGCATCTGAGTGCATCATTTAGCCCAACATCATCTGTGCAGCTGTGATTGTGTGTGTATGATTTAGTGATGGCATCTTGAGTACACCTAGAGGACACCCTATTGTCCCCCTGCACACGCACACACACACACGCACAGGTATTCACACCCTTCAAGAATAACCTCCCAATCCACAGCGAGACTGGCAGCATCCGGGTTTAAGCTCACACCGACATTACATGCATGAATGGGCACATGAGAGGCTATTATTACTGATACACACACACACACACACACAAAGACTGCAGAGCACACGTGACTACTTGGCAGTCACCCAGATACCCTTTGCTCACATAGTGTACTCAATCACTGCCGCTTACCCTCACACACTCACACACACAAATCGATGGCAGGTGTCACCTTTATCTCAGCTTTGAAACCGTGGATTTATGAGAATGAGGTTTTACGGTTGCCCGCCTTCAGGTGTGTTTGAAGCTGTGTGTGTCCTTCTCTCACAATGCACAGCTGCAGACTGAGATTCATCCTCATGCATGACTAAGCACAGACTATACACTCGCACACAGGCAGATGCCAGACTAACAAAGTCAGACTTTAGGAACGTGAAAGTGTTGACTGTCTACAGCCACTAGGGCTGTCAGAAATTGGCCAAAAATGACGTTTAAATATTCGCTCCAAAAAAACACATAGGTTCGAACTATTCGGATATCTTTTTTTTGCGCATTATGTCCATGACACCGTGTCCTAACTGGTCGTGAGCAACGCAGCACTGTGCAGCACAGCACGCTGTTTTAGCTGGACTTTTGTCAGACGCCCTGTTTGCTTTGAAAGCTCTGCCTAGGACGAGGAACGGCTGATTCATGAAGTTGAAATGTGGAGTTACCTATATGATTCCTCCTCATTTCACTTCAAAAATCTAAATAAGGTGGCAGCTGGCTGGAGGGAGATCGCCTGAAAGTTTCCTACTTGCTCTCGGCTATATTGTATGTAATTTCCAGGAAATGTCACAATATTAAACGTGTGTATTTCATTTCTGTTTAAAAAGTACAACTCACAGTAGCTCACAGCTGATTGGTACATGACATAACGTGCCGCTTGCTGGCTGAGTTCTCTGCCATCATTACGGTTGTTGTCGAATTATTCCTCATTCAGCTTGACCTAAGGTTACAATTCATTTTCAGATAATCAAAGTGATTTTGTGACTTTTTTAAATACAAAAAAGAATATTAAATTTCATATTTGAATATCTGTTGGTTTTTTTTATTATTCGAGTCATCAAGGTCAACACACTCACACAAACAGGGACCATGCTGTGTTTTGCTGGTGGGTTTTTAAAAATGGGTTAATCATGCATTATATATACTACAGGACTTTTCTCTCTTTTTCTGCTCTTGTTCTCATGTCTATCTCTGTCTCGCTGCTTTTTCTAATTTTCTCACTCCTGTCTCTCTTTTGTTCCTCCCCCCCTCCACCTCGGGAGTAATAAAAAAGAACAGAAAGCACGTCTTTTCTAATCACTTCCTTTCAGCCGAACCTGGCCTCTGTGTCTGTGTTGGCGTTAAACAAATATATATTTTGTGTTTACTCCTTTCCTTGTTCTGTGCCAGCACATTATCAATTTTGTTCACCTGAATCCACACTCACTGTTTTTAGTGTATCAGCATTCGCTCAACTCTGTGTGCAACTGTTTGTTTGTCAGTTATGATGAATGACTGTGTATTTATCACAAAGCACTACCCATATTAATTCTGTTCCCAGCTCCACAGCCGTGACAGCTATTGTGTTAGGGTGAATTCACACTGTCTGTCTAATCTTCTATTTATAAATGGATAAATTGGATAGATTTGAGTTGACATCTGTTTAATCAACAGTTAGCTAATTTTTCTTAAAATATTCTGTGTGTTTTAATTTTTGCTTATTATAACACTAATGACCTGATTTGGTTACAGAAACCCAAATTCAGAATAATCAGTGTTGTAATCAGTATTAATTCACTTCTCAGTCTGTGCACACTCCCGTCTGCTCCTTTTTAATATTTTAACATTTCACTTTTTTACTTGGTCATGTTTATATAGACTCTTTAAGGACTCCGAACCACCCCGAGGGATTGCAAGATAAATCTGAGTCGTCATGAGATGATGAATACGATAGAAAATAATCTTTTCTTTTCTGTAATCATTGGTCTTTTCTTGTTAGGCTTATTTTTCCCTTTCATCCTTCTAAATTTGTTTAGAGTTCCACAATCTGAAAAGGGAAAGTCACTCATAGGTTAATACATAATAAACCTATTACCAGTACACGTTGATCCTTTTTAAGGGGGCACAACACCTTGTAGGTGTCTTAGTTCAATAATCTGACACCTTGCAGCATGCAGGCCGTCACAGCGACTGTCTGTGCTGTAATTCCCAAAAATTGTGACATGACTGTGATCAAGTTTAATGCTCACCTGAAATTTAAAAGAAGCAACTTAAAGGGGTCCCATTATGCTTTTCCCCTTTAGTGTTTTATATAGTTTTTTGTGCATGTAAAAGATCTGCAATTTTACAAAGCCCAAAGTCCCCCACAAAAACACTGCTCTTGAACTGCCTGAATCGCCTTGTTTGAAGTCCCACCTTTTCTTCCGTAACGTGGTGATGTCACCAAGTAACACATTTTCATAATTCCCTTCCTAGTGGCTAGTTTGGCACACCCTCAAACAAAGCTAGTTAGAGCGGAGTGTCAGGTAGACATTAATCCTCTATATCTTTACATTACAAATAGGTGTTTGCTGCTATATTAATGCTCTTCGATAGAAAACCTTTAAATTCCAGCCCTGCCGCTGAAAAATGTGTCTATTCACTTCACATAAAAATACAGATTCTTTACAATCAGTTTGTGCATTGACGCGACTGTATGAAGAACATAGTTGCAGCCCAAGAATCCGTGTTTGTTATCGAACATCTCTGTTCAGCAGCAGGTTATGCAAAATGATCAACGATGAACCTGAAAGGACGCTCTCTTGTCATGTTGAGTTTCATTTGCATGTGACAGCAGGATTATGCAAACAGAGAATAAATGAAATCACACCCATGTCTGGATATCATGTGCTTACAGCAGGTTAAAATTAAAGGGGTGACCTTCCAGTCACACTTCACTTCATTCATCTAACATAGCTGAAATACCCCGAAGGAATGTTTGTTTTTTAAGTTTGAAAAAAAAATATTTTTGCTCTTTGTTCAAACAAGAAAACGTCCCGTCCTCTAAAATCACTCCGTCTTAACAGTGTGTCCATTTCTTTTCTCGTCAGAGGGTCCCAGAGAAGGACGAGGAGAGAAGAAAAAACGAAGAGGATGACAGAGGAAAAGAAGGAGAGGAGAAGGAGGAAGAGGAAGAGAGGAGCAGCGACGAAGGTTTCATGGGGATGACTCCGCTGCTGCAGGCTCACCATGCCATGGAGAGGATGGAGGAGTTTGTACACAAGGTAACGAACACGCACATACTGTATAGACACTCACACACCCACACACACACACACACACAGGTGCATGTCATGTTAAAAAAGTAGAAAGAAATATTTCCCCTGCATTCTGCCTCTTAATTTATCTGTACAGATGTTTCAGAGCACCACGCCTTTAAATCCACCGCCCACTAAATTAGTTAATCTTCCCAAGAGCGATGTTTGTTTTACAGAGGCGGTTTTATAACAACACTCAATAAAACCACATAGTAAAATACACCAATAAAACCATAAAAAAAAACACACAGTTTTGTGTTCTGAGCAGACTTCATACAGAATGTCGGGGTTTATCGTTTTTATTTAAATTTTAAATTTGACTTTATCTCTTCTACAGAACATGTTTCATGACTCTGGGCACAAGCCAAACTGGAAAATGTCCAAAATACATGGCAGAAAACAACAAGTTTACTAGTGATAAAAGTGTTTTACGGTGTACTTTCAGAGTGCAAAGTTAATAAAAAACAGCACATTATTGGTTTGTTCTTCTGCCATTTTACTTTGCCAGAAACTCTCAGAACATTGTTACCGTTTGATGGATTTCACAACAAATTCTGAGAAGCCGGTTACTGTCTCGTAGGGTTTTCTTTACCAACTATGTGTCAGTATTTTGAAAAGAAGTAGGCCGACATTAAGACTTAAGAGTTAGAGTGTCTGTTTGTAAGATGGTACTGCTGGAATGTGGACTCATGGACTTGATGCACCAGCTTGGACTAATATAACACACACACACACACACACACACACACACAGTCTGCTGAAATTGCAACCAGCAGGTTGTAAATTAGGGAAATGAATCACTGCAGAGAAACTGTCAAATGAGTCTCTCTCTCTGTTCCCTCCATTAGGGGTGTTTGTCGTATCGGACTTCAGTTTATTTATTTACATCACTTGACCCTGATACTGCTCATTGGACACTGACACCTACACTACGCACACTTGTGATAACATACTGTACCCCCCTCTTACACACACACATATCCTATTTCAAGGACATTCAGTAAACGACCAGCTGCCTCTCATTAAGGACAATTTGATTAGGAGTCATTTTTTAATTAACATTTTCCATTCACGCCAGCCTTCAGGTTGTTTTTCTCAACATGATGCTACTATCTGTGTCCTTCATTAACCAATCAGGTGTGGGAGGGCCGGTGGCGCGTCATACCTCACGATGTGCTGCCCGATTGGCTGAAGGACAACGACTTCCTGCTGCACGGCCACAGGCCGCCCATGCCTTCGTTCCGCGCCTGCTTCAAGAGCATCTTCAGAATCCACACGGAGACGGGAAACATCTGGACACATCTGCTAGGTAGCACACACACTCCCTGATGCTCTTATAAACCGTATCTTAACACCCATGCACCCAATGCACTCCGAACCGTAACCCATTCAAGTACACCTGATCTTAAAACCTTAAATTAAAGTTGTCTCCGAGTAGAGTGACGAGGCAAACTATAAACTCACTTCACAAAAATGTTGCAAGCTTGTTAACAAACTGAAATAACAGACGAACGAAAGCACACCCACTACATTGCAGCTGGGACTGGGGATATTTAGTAAGAGAAATGAAAGAAAGAAAGAAAGAAAGAAGTACTTTTAGTGTTTTTTGTTTCTCTCGGTCTGTCTCCTCACTCATTCTTGTTTTATCCTTTAGTTAATCTTCATTAAACCAGACAGGTTAGATAACAAACTTGTGTGAAATTTCACACTGGCATGCAGCAAAACCAGGCTTATTAGCTTTTATAAGCACTGTGATGTCAAAAGCTGAGCTGCGGGTTTGTGTAAGAAAACAAAGTCCTCAAATTCCAGAGCATTACTTTGGCTTTTGGGCGAGCCCCCTTAGAATTAGTTGGATTTGGGTTTTGCCAACTTTGCTTTAAAGCGGTTTGTTGTTTCTACACTTTGTTTAAGCCAAAGCATCCTTTCTTCCTTAAGAGTTCTTAAGAGTCCTCTGACTTAGAAACAACTGTGTGAGTTTCTGCTCCCATCTAGTGGTCAAACAGAGTTACTGCACCTACATGCCTTTTGAGTGCTGAGTGACATTGTGTAAATACTATTGATTTATCTTGTTTTGGTCTGTTTTGTTTGAATAGACAAGTGCTGTGTTATATGTCTGTACCTCGGCATTTAGAATTGGCATTTAGAGGAATAGGGTAAAATCTTTAACTAATAGATATCACCATGAAACTTCCCCAGGTGATTACTTACATTAAGGGAATACATTTTTGTATTGCAAATTTTCTGAAATTCTTTAGATATGCAAATGATGCATTATCTTATTAAATATGTGCTAGTATTTATATACATTTCCAAAACAGAAATCTGAACATTAATTGGATAAAGCCAGGTTCAAAGATTTTGGATTGATGGAAAAATTTATCTTTTTATCACTAAGAATATACTGTCAACAGCCATAAAAAAAACTATTTTCACCATGTTTTCATGAATAAAACGTATTAATCAGACTATGAATGATATACGAACAAACTCCTCTGTAAAAACCTTCAGAATATAGATAGCAATGAAACTGGGTGTGGTGTATGTAAGTGATACTGAAGTGGAGATTTGTGGCTCAGAGTATGAGAGAAAAACTAATTTAAAGATATGGATTGTACACTTCCATACATTTTGCAAGACACTACAGGTGAACAAGGTAAACAAATGTTAACATATCACCATGAAACTGCTCTGAAATGTTATGTTTAAATATGCAAATGAGGTATTATCTAATGCTAACTTTGGGTGAATTTAGGAGAAATCTACAGACACAAAGAAACAAAGTGTAGTAAAATAAATGTTTTCTTTCCACTAGTCTGAAAGAGGACATGTTATGGAAGAAAAATAGCCCAAAATCATAAAAAATGTACTAGTGCATGAGAAACAATGATTTTGCCTGTAGTGTCTCGCCTTAATTAGTCAACCCTGATTAACTTAGAGGGGTACAGCAGCATTTGTGGGGGACAACATATTTGTAGTTATTTGTCTTGATTAATATTTAATTGTCACTATGTCCTCTCGTCTCTCTGCAGGCTGTTTGTTTTTCCTCTGTCTGGGTCTGATGTACATGTTCAGGCCCAACATGTCGTTCGTGGCTCCGGTCCAGGAGAAGGTGGTGATCGGGGTGTTTTTCCTGGGAGCCATCCTCTGCCTCTCCTTCTCCTGGCTCTTCCACACAGTCTACTGCCACTCTGAGGGCGTCTCCAGAGTCTTCTCCAAGTAAGACGCACACCCTATAAACTCACAGATTTCACTATCTACCATAGGAATATGTCCTTAAAGCTAAAAGAGTAAAGCCCATGGACATCTACAGTGTCTGTAATCATCCACTCTGTGTTTCCCATTGTCCAGGTTGGACTACAGTGGGATCGCCTTCCTGATCATGGGCTCCTTCGTCCCCTGGTTGTACTACTCCTTCTACTGCTCCCCTCAGCCCTGCTTCATCTACCTTATAGTGGTGTGCATACTGGGATTGTCCGCCATCACCGTCTCCCAGTGTGACTTCTTCGCCACGCCGCAGTACAGAGGAGTCAGAGCAGGTAGAGTGAGATAGTGACATTTTACGTGTCTTTATTTTGTACTTTAAAGGTGCTATAATCAATATTTTATATTAGGAATGGATCAAAAGAGCATGTGTAATGTGAATTGGGTCGCTCGTAGTGATAAACGCAGAAAGAAAAATCACCTTCTACTCTTCCCCTCAGCACTGCGGAGCATTTCCGCATCTTTCTGCAAATTGTTTTGGTTGTCAGCCCGCAACTTTACTGTTTTGGTTCACTCTCACCGCTGTCATCGGAATTGTTTTCAGACACTCTATGGGCCCTATCTTACACCCGGCGCAAAGCGGCATACAGCGCAGCGCTACTTTCATTGCTAGTTTCAGACCGACGCAGTTGTCATTCTCACGCCCAGCGTCCACGTTGTGTAAGTAGCAAATGTACTTGCACCCATCTGTGCGCCCATGGGCGTGTTGGTCTTAAAATGAGGTGTGGTCAGGCGCTTTGTTTGTTCTTGTTACGCCCCAAACACACCTATGATTAATTAAGAGACTAAATACAACCCCTTTGCCCCTTGCGTTTTACTTGGCGCCCAGATTATGCGCTGCTTAACTAGCAAAAGTGGAGTTGGACACGCCCGCAATGCACTTGCACCATGCACTTCAGAGCATGCGCTATAGATCGTTAAAATAGGGCCCTAAAGCTTTAAAAACCAACTGTACACTACCTGCTCAACACCAATCAGCAGACAAACACAATTAGAGACTAGCTGGTGAACAAAGTGGAGCATTTAGCTGCTAAAGAGCCAGTTATTTCCCTTAGGAGTTGGTAGAGAGTGGCCAGATGTCACTGTTGTTTATAGCTTGCTGCGTTGCCCCCAAGTGGCTAAACCCAAATGTTTTAATGCAGGTTTAAGTATTCACAATCTCTCCCCCTCGCTGTCTGTTTTTAGGAGTGTTTGTTGGTCTGGGTCTGAGTGGCGTGGTTCCCACCCTGCACTTTACCATCAGCGAGGGTCTGATCAAAGCGACCACCATGGGCCAGATGGGCTGGCTGCTGCTCATGGCGACGCTCTACATCACTGGAGCCTGCCTGTACGCCGCTCGCATCCCCGAGAGGTTCTTCCCCGGAAAGTGTGACATCTGGGTAAGCGACTAACAAACACACAAACACAGCAGAAAATATTAGGGATGCATTCTCAAAGGTGACGCCATTTTCCGTCCATGTTAAAGCTAAAGTAATATCAATATCTCTCACACACATTTAATTTACTCTCTCTCTCTCTTTCCTAGTTCCACTCCCACCAGCTGTTCCACATCTTGGTGGTCGCGGGGGCTTTCGTTCATTTCCACGGTGTCTCCAACCTGCAGGAGTTTCGCCACAAGGCGGGAGGGGGCTGCACTGAGGACGGCACTCTCTAACGCACACAGTGACTCAGTCATTCACTCAAACACTTTTTATGGGGAGGCAATGCTTCTAATAATATGCACAGAATTACACACACATAAAACCTAAGACGCGCTCTCAACCTAAACTGAGGACCGACGTGGCTTGTCTGGTGTGTGTCTCTGCGCGTAATACACAGGACGGCCTCCCAAGGTGCGCCATTAATACTGACTGACGAGGGTTTTTGTTCTTTCTGTCCCTCCGTCTGTCTGTCTGTCTGTCCATCCGCACCTCCTCTGGCCCTGTTGCTTCGATTATAAAACCACTCCAAGACGGTGTGTTTTTATAAACCAGTTTTTGAGACTCTGCTCTTTCCAGGAAGCGTCTCCGTTTGTTTGGGAGGGAGGCGAGGTATTCAAAACCTCCCTTCAATAATGCTACATTTTCTTCGGTGTTGAGTTCTGACATTTAAGAGTTTGATGGTTTGATTTGAATCGGAAGCATAATTGTGGCTTTAAAAAAAGACATTTTGGGGTGTTTTTTGCTGAATGCTGTTTTCTAAGTCACACTTAAGAGCATTCAATTATGAAAAAGAAAAAAAGTTGAGTGGATTTCTTCCATGATTGTGAAGGTTGCAGGGTGAGATGTTGGGAACTGGGGTGGGCGGTGGGGTCAATAATCACTTTTAAAAGTAAAAAAAACTAACTTTTCCATGTAAATAAGATTTCTAAATTTTGGGTTATAGATTTGTACGAAATATATATGAAAAAAAAGAAAAAAAAACTTACAATACCATGGCAAGATTAAATAAATATGTTAGATGATGAATCAAGGCGAGGTGTTATATGTACACTTGATCTAGCAGTGAGGTGCAATGGTGAGAATAATGCCACGGTTGGTGGGAAGCGCTTCGTAGTCTGTATATGCAAGGATGACAGGCGGAGGCAATGAGGAAATATACAGCACAACATCTGAATCTTCTCAAACAAACAGCGACGTCAAAACTTGCTGGTATTTTGTTTCCAGTGAAGGTGGGAAGTGACAACTCAGAGTCAATTTTCTGACCTAAAAACCTTGAAATACAAACAAGGAGACAGCAGATCGACTCCGTTTTTTCCACTTTTGTGTTGACCCTGCACCCTCGTGTTTGTCAGGCACCACAGATCTCAAATCAGGCCTCGTGAATAAAACATTGTTGTGAACATTTGTGCTTAAAACCAAATTTAAGATCAAAACTATGATGTATAAAAGAGTCCTCTTGATATGTAGCCATGTCGTTTACCTTCTTACTGTAAATTGTCTATGTCTAAAGATAATTTCACCAATGTAAGTTTCTTCTTTTCTATGACATGCCCTTAAATGATTTGTTAAAACATATCAAGGATAACTTGAAGATATTTTTTATAAACAAGGCCCCAGAGTCATAAATATAATTTTGGTAAAACTGCAGTATGATTACAGTACAGATGCAGTTTGTTGTAATCCTCCTCCTTTGGATACTCTGTCTGAAAACGTGTTTTTCTTTTTGACTGGATTGTATTTTAATTTATCCACTGCCGTTCTTGGTATTATTATTGCAAGCTTTAATTTCTCTTTTTTTCTTTTCTATTCTTTTTTCACTGGTTTCTCTTATTTAGCCATTGATAATGTGAGGTTAGGGCAGAGAGTATCAAGTCTCTCTCTTTTGCCCTAAAATTAAAGCAAAAGATCTGATAAAGTTAACTACTTTAATGAACTGCCTCAGATATGGAGACTTTTTAAAAAATGTGTTTTCTGGCAATACCAAAATCTCGCTCCACAATGGAAACACTTAAATTCTGAGCTTATCATAAACCGTATGTCTATGATTGTTTGAAATTTAAGTTTGCACGTTTCTATTTGATGGCAGCTTTTTCTGAACAGGAATTTGAACACAATTTCTCAGCTTTTCTTTACTTCATTTTCATTTTTTATTTGATCTAGTTTATATTAATTTATTTCTCTTGGGGAGGGCATATTGTCTGTTGAAGCACACGTTCCGTTCTGATGGGAGTGTTTGATTGCAATAGACCTTTACATTGCTGTATTGTTCTAATAAAAAGTTTTTTTGAATCTGTCACTTTGTCCTATTAGTGGTTAGTATAATGTGCACAACACTGAACCATGACATAAAAGTACATGATATAATAAGCTGGTTACCTGTATATTATTATTTTTTATTATGAGTTAAATCATTTTCCAACATCTGCTAAAACACAACCAAAAAAGACATTCTAATATCAGCTCACAGAGCCTTCAAAAATTCATTAAAAAAAGTCATGTTATAGTATGGGATCAAAAGTCATAACAAATATAAAAATGCCACAACAAATTGTGAAAGAAATATCATAGTATATAATGTGTCATAAAAAAATTTAATAGAAAATGTCATAATATAGTATGTTATTAAAAATATAATGAAAAACAGTTAATAGTATAATATATCATACAAAAATTATTTTAAAAAAATCATATGTGCTGGAGCTACAGTCTATGGTTGGAGCCATTTCAATGGTGCTGTGGGTAGCGGTAGTGGCTAGAAGGGAGCCAGCAAACTGGGGAAACTCTTGCGAGATTGTTATGGTTAGGCATTGATCTCAAATAATAAAGGTTAGGCCAGGTGTCGGCAACCTTTACTATAAAAAGAGCCATTTTAGGCAAAGAAAAAGAAAGAAAATCTGTCAAAAACATTATACAGCTTATACACAGTTTATAGTCTAAGTATATAATATATAAGTCTAATGCAGTGAGGGTCAAAGTGCAAATGTACTATGGAGTATTAGGGCCACATTGAGGGGAAAAAAATCGGAGATTTCCAGAATAAAGTCATAATATTGCGAGAAAAAAGTAGTAACATTACGAGAATAAAGTCCTAACTTTACGAGAAAAAAGTCGTAACTTTACAAGAATAAAAGAAAATAACATGTAAAATTACTACTTTATAAACTTCTGACTATATTTTCATAATACTACGACTTTTTTCTCGGAAACGTATGACTTTATTCTCGTAATATTCCGACTTTTTTTTCTCGTGAATTTATGACTTTATTCTCCTAATTTTACGACTTATTTTTCTCGTAAACTCCTGACTTTATTCTCGTAATATTACGACTTCTTTTTTCTCATAAACTTCTGACTTTATTCTCATAATATTATGACTTTATTCTCGAAATCTCAGATTAATTTTTTTCCCTCAATGTGGCCCTAATACTCCGTCGTACCGTCTTACCATAGACCTACAACAATAATAAATAAAATTGAAAATATAAACAAAAAAACAGTTATTCATTTTCCACTAATTTGCTGACCACTGGGTTAGGTCATCGGGCAGTTAATCTCGCGAGAGCTTCTTCTAGACACGACCGTTGCTAGCCTCTCCCCTTGGTTACCGTTGCTATGCCTGTCAATTATGTGCACCTGGTAATCAACACGGCGTCTTCAGCGACATCAGTGAGATATTCAGACGGAAATAATAACAAATATCTGTAATAATAGCTCTGAAACACCAGAGAGAGGTAGACAGAAAGTACTACAATATGCGTTTGAGAGCTGTGTTCACTATATACTGGAGTATTGTGACTGAAGAGGACGTTAAAAGCTCACGTGTTGACAAGGACAAACATTTACAGCAACAACACAGTGAGGTGAGTTCACATATTGTTCTATTTTAAGCTACCTTATAAGCTAAGTTAAGTTTACTTGTGACTCTGTAGCTTTCATTATCTCATATGAAACGTAATTACTTAGTTGCGTGAACGTTTCACCGTGTAAAACCAACCGTCACCACTTAGAGAGCAACACCGTTCCTGTGACGTAGGAGGTTCATCTGTATTCACTGGTACAGTCATGAACAAGCAACAGCAGCTTATGCACACATTCAGTAGTTTGCCTAGCACAGGGGTCAGCAACCTTTACTATCAAAAGAGACATTTTAGGTAAAAAGAAATAAAAAAAATCTGTCTGGAGCCGCAAAACATTTGAGCATTGTGATGAAGGTAACACAGTTTATAGTCTAAGTATATAGTATATAAGTCTAATGCAGTGAGGGCCAAAGTGCAAATGTACTACGGAGTATTAGGGCCTCATTGAGGGGAAAAACATCTGAGATTTACAGAATAGTCAGAATATTACGAGAATATAGCAATAACTTAATGAGAAAAAAGTCGTAATATTATGAGAATAAAGTCATAACTTAACGAGAAAAAAATCGTAATATTACGAGAAAAAAAATCGTAATATTACGAGAATAAAGTCATAATATTACGAGAACAAAGTCGTAATATTACGAGAAAAAAGTCGTAATATTACGAGAATAGTCATATTACGAGAAAAAAGTTGTAATATTACGAGAATAAAGTCGTAATATTACAAGAATAGCCATATTACGAGAATAAAGTCATAACTTTACGAGAATAAAGTCGTAATATTACAAGAATAAAGTCATAACTTAACGAGAAAAAATTCGTAATATTACGAGAAAAAAGTCGTAATATTACAAGAATAGTCATATTACGAGAATAAAGTCATAATATTACGAGAACAAAGTCATAACTTAACGAGAAAAAAATCGTAATATTACGAGAAAAAAGTCGTAATATTACGAGAATAAAGTCATAACTTAATGAGAAAAAAGTCGTAATATTACGAGAATAAAGTCATAATATTACGAGAATAAAGTCATAACTTAATGAGAAAAAAGTCGTAATATTACGAGAATAAAGTCATAACTTAATGAGAAAAAAGTCGTAATATTACAAGAAAAAAGTCGAAATATTACGAGAATAAAGTCATAACTTTAAGAGAAAAAAGAAAATAACACGCAAAATTACTACTTTATAATATTATGACATTATTCTCATAATACCACGACTTTTTTTCTCGTAAACTTCTGACTTTATTCTCTAAATCTCAGATTTTTTTTTTTCCCTCAATGTGGCCCTAATACTCCGTCGCACCATAGACCTACAACAATGATAAATAAAAATGTAAACAAAAATCAGTTATTCATTTCCATGTTTATAAATCCACAGGGAGCCACTGGAGAGGGACTAAAGAGCCTCATGTGGCTCCAGAGCCGCAGGTTGAAGACCCCTGGCCTAGTATAAGTGCTATATCATTCAAGAAAATAGCAAAAATCTATTTAAAATATGATTGAAAAAACATCTGTCTGCTGATATTTAGCTAACATCAAATCATAAAAGGTTTTATGTTGGATACAAATACAAAGTCCTGTTAATATTTATGGTAAAAGAAGTTGTTCTGTTTTTGTATTTTAACATAATATGCTATGGTGCAACCACTAATGAATCATATTTACCTCTATACTCTGTGAATAGTATTAACTTGAACCTAGGTCAACAACAACAGGAACAACAGGTGTACAGACACATACAAATAGAGCACAAATGTAAATGATTGTCCCTCCATATTTTGATAATTTCCCCCCAAAGCCCTCTCCCACCCAACCCTCACCGATCGCAGATGCAAAAAGCATAAAGAACAAAAAACAAAGACATAATAATAATAATAATAATAATAATAATAAATTAAAATAAAACAAATAATAAAAAATAAAGTACACATTGACAGTAATGATAATTATAGGATAATTCCCAAACTACAGATAAAATAGGCCGATAAACTTTACCATGGACAATTTAACTGTCAGTGGTCATTTCTGTTTACATAAATAAAACTTTATGATGTCATACAACTTAACTGATGGAGAGAAATACATTTCATATGCCATAAGTCCATTAGTCTGCCCAAATACACTATGTCCAAATAAAATTAAAACATATACTACAAAAGATACAAAATACAAGTGTTCTTAAGGTCAGTCGGTCAAAATAAGATAAGAGGGGCTGCCAGGTAGAGTAAAATTTCTGGGCTGATCTGCAAATGGCAAATTTAAGTTTTAGCGACAAAGGATAGAGAGCCATTGGAAGCACACCATGTACCCCACAGCCACGCGTACAATTAGGCTACTGAATCAAAACAAAGGGTGTGTCAACATTATTTGAAAAGCCTTCCTCTGTATGAGTTATGTGAGTTATAGCAACAGTTTTAACTCTGATCTGCTTTATCTTGTCCATCACAAGGAAACGGCTGGGCAAACGGAGAGACCCGGTGAACTGCTGGTGGATTGGGCGCAGTGACGAACATCTGTGGTTGTAACCGGGCAGTGGACCATGCATTGGAAAGTGTGGGTTGCTGGACGCGGTGCGGACGGAGATTGGACATTCCAGTGCAACAACGCAGACAGTGGAGGTAAGCTTCTTTTGGACCAAAGTCAAGTTAAAAGAGATAACTGGTAGCGCTACCGTAAAAGTAAATGGATATTAAAAATGTGTGCACACAAAATAACTAACGGAGAAATCCCAATGCATAGGTGTTTTAGCTCATAGTTACAATTTATGTTAAAAGGTTTCACAAAGAAAGTAAGATTACAATGCTTCATTTTGATGTACGTTTGAATAAAAAAGGGGAAACAAATCGGTATAACATGCAAGAATTTACTAAAAAACAATTTAATAGACTGATAAAAAATAATCCCTCTCAATCATCACTTATGCCCCACTGAAAACAACAAATTAGAGTCAAGGAGTCTCTACAGCAGCTGTCAATAACTGCTTCTGAACCCGATCAAAAGGTCAAACTAGGCAGCGCTGATCAAATTCGAACCAAGATTCTGTTACTGTTATGCCTATTTCTCACCTGAAATGTTTTCAAAAACATATTTTAGTGTACTGTTTAGCTGTAAAATGAGAAAGTTTGTGACCCGGACGGTTTTTGCTCAACTGTTTGTATATAAGTGTTTTCGACATACAGTATACTATGACTTCTTTTTTACATACTATAATATGACTTTTGTATGATTTTTCAACATACTATGACTTTTGTATTACTTTTTTATAAATTATACTATGTCTTGAATTTATTTTCTTACATACTAGCCTATACTATAACTTTTTTCGTCATACTATACTGTGACTTTTTTAGACATACTATTTCATGACTTTTCCACAAAGCAATACTATGACTTTTTTCGACAAACTATACTGTGACGTTTTATGACTTTTTTTCTACATAATTTACTGACATTTTATGACTTTATTCGACACACCATACTCCGACTTTTTAAAACATTATATACTATGACTTTTTCTAATTTGTTTACGACGTACTATACTATGACTTTCTTTTTACTCTGTTTGACATACTATGACTTTTTGTCCGATATACAGTGCTATATTATGACCTTTTATTTTTTTCAACGTACTGTATTATTACTTTTTCATGTCTTTTTTGACATCCTCTACTATGACTTTTTTTTTTTTCGACATACTATACTATGACTTTTTTAATTTTTTCGACATACTGTACTATGACTTTTTTATTTTTTAACATACTATGACTTTTTTCAACATACTATGAATAATTTATTGTTTTGACACACTATAGTAATACTTTTTCTGACATACTTTACCATGACTTATTTATTTTTTCGACATACTATACTATGACTTTTTTTCTCATACTATACTATGACTTTTTTTATTTTTTCAACATATTATACTATGACTCTTTAATTTTTGCAAAATACTACACTGACTTTTTTTGACTTTTTAAAAAAATGTTCTAACATATTATACTGTGACTTTTTTTCAACATACTATGAATTATTTATTGTTTTGACACACTATAGTATAACTTTTTTTCAACATACTATAACATGACTTATTTATTTTTCCGACATACTATACTATGACTTTTTTTGACTAGGACTGTTTTTTAAAAATTTCGACATACTATGACTTTTTAAAAATAATTTCGACATACTATACGCACTCTTTTTTTCGACATACTATACTATGACTATTTATTTTTTCGACATACTATACTATGACTTTATTATTAATCGACATACTACTATACTATGAGTTTTTTTCGACATACTTTAGTATGACTTTTTTCGACATACTATACTATGACTGTTTTTTAAAAATTTCGACATACTATACTATGGCTTTATTATTATTCGACATACTATAATATGACTTTTTTATTTCTTTAACATACTGTATGCCAAAGTATAGTATGTTGAAATAAAGTCATAGTGTAGTATGTTGAAAAAAATTAAAAAGACATAAGTCATAGTATGTTGAAAAAAAGTCGTAGTGTGTTAAAAACAAATAAAGAAATTCATACTATAGTATGTTGAAATTTTTTTTGAAAAAGTCATAGTATACTATGTGGAGAAAAAGTCATAGTATAGTATGTCGAGAAAACGTCACAGTATGGTAGGACCAAAAAACAAAAAAAAAGTCATAGGATAGTATGTCGAAAAAAAGTCACACTTGTATGTCGAAAAAAATAATTAATTCATAATATGTTGAAAAAAGGTCATAGTATAGTCTGTCGAGAATATAAAAAAAGTCATAGTATAGTATATTGAAAAAATAAAAAAGTTATAGTGTAGTATGTCGAAAAAAAGTTATAGTATAGTATGTCGAAATAATCAATAGATCATAGTATGTCGAAAAAAAAGTCATAGTATGTTAAAAAAAAAAATCATAGAGTATGTCGAAAAAATTAAAAAAGTCACAGTATGGTACGTCGAATAAATAAAAAAGCCATAGTATAGCATGTCAAGAATATAAAGAAAGTCATAGTATAGTATGTCAAAAAAATAAGTCATAGTATAGTCCGTCGAAAAAATAAATAAGTCATAGTATATTGAAAAAAAGTCAAAGTATAGCATGTTAAAAAAAAATATATATTATATTATGTAGAAAAACATTTAAAAGAAGTCATAGTATAGTATGTCGACAAAAAAGTCTTAGTATAGCATGTCGAGAAAATAAAAAAAGTCATGGTATAATATGTCGAAAAAAACATAGTATAGTATGTCGGAATAAATAAAAAAGTCAGTGTAGTATGTCGAAAATTTAAAAAAAAGTCTTTGTATAGTATGCCGAAAAAAAATTCATAGTATAGAATGTCGGAAAAAACCATCATAGTATAGTATGTCGGAAAAAATAAAAAAAAATCATAGTATAGTATGTCGAAAAATAAAAAAAGTCCTAGTATAGTATGTCGAAGAAACATCATAGTATAGTATGTCTAAACAAATAAAAGTCAGTGTAGTATGTCGAAAAAAACAGGGTGGCATGTCGTATAAATAAGTCATAGTATAGCATGTCAAGAATATAAAAAAAGTCAGTGTAGTATGTCGAAAAAAATAAAAAACATCATTGTATAGTATGTCGAAAAAAACATCATAGTATAGTATGTCGTATAAATAAAAAAGCCATAGTATAGCATGTCAAGAATATAAAATGTCATAGTACAGTATGTTAAAAAAATTAAGTCATAATAGTAAGTCGAAGAAAAGTCATGCATTTACATACAGAGTTTGTTCCCGTCTCTGTACAGATATGATGTACTATCGTAGCTCTGGGTACCCACAGACAGCTAAAATATTTTTTTCGTCATTTCTGGCGGAAACCCTGAAGTCATGTCTCAAAAAATGTCATAGTACAGTACCATAAAAAAAATTGCATGTAGTATGGCATAAAAATAGTCGAAAAGTCCAAGTATAGTAAAGTGAACATTTTTGTGTCAACACTCTAATGTGCTGTGTAAATTTACCATCAACTTACTCTGCGAAAATGTAGACGGTATATTGAGGTTCTATAATATTGAAAGACAACAAGAGTCGGTCAGTCAACATCCATTTATCTTTATTATAAAAAATGTAGACCTTGTGCACAGACCAGTTCACAAAAAAAAAAATCTAAATATTCAGACTCTTTGCAAACAGAATCACAACATAGTCCTTTACCTAGATTCATCTTCATACGTACGTTTCAAACTTATTTGTTCCTTAAAAACACAGTAAGACGTGCCTCTCCTTTTCTAAGAACGTGAGAAACAACCTTTACAAATGAATGTTGAAAGAACAAAAAGCACAATGCCAAAAGGAACACAATAATACAATTTATAGTATTTCCAAAGGGAAACAAATATATTTTAAAGCATAATGCTGCAAATACATTCTTTTTTTCCAGCAGAGACAAACAAAACAAACAGTAAAATAAGCACTTTGGTCTTCCTCCTCAAACGCACTGAAAATGATTATGCTAGCATTTTTATGAATGACGTTAGTTTTAGTTAGCAAAATGCTAACTCGTTAACTGAGGCAACAACAGCATTTTAATCACATTTAAGATATTTTGTGTGGGTGTGATGACTTCATGTACCATGTGGGATTTACGTCAGAGAGTGGTGTGAATTGTCGATACAATATTCTTAAATTCAGAGCTAGCATTCGCTTGAACAGTAAACTCATACTGTGTCAAGCTAGTGAGGTACCAAAAAATCTCTTGACATTGAAACAAGATGCAACTTCTATTCTTCCATTTTAAATCTGTTTTTAAAGTGCATATCTTCATTCACGTTCAGACCGGTTTTAACTGCAGAGGCTAACTGACTTTCACTTTTGATCACATGAATCTACCATCTAGTTAGCTCTGGGAGTTTGATATCAAATTTTATATAATTAAATTTTTTAACTGGTTATCCTGATGGAACAGTCTAATCTTTGCCGACACTGACCAATCGGACAGTCAAAACAAAAAGCTAAATTGAATTAATATTTTTTTTTTTTCTTTATGCAAGTAAAAGTGTTGTTGTACTATATCATTATATCATTACTTTTTTTAGAATAAAACAAGTCCAAAATTGCTCCCTTGTTCACTCAATCACTATTTTCTATAGATTGGACACCCTTCCCTTAGCATTCTGAGAATTCTACCAGCGCTAATCATAGCTTCCACTTAGAGACTTCTGGGTCATTTTACTCAATTATACTAAATAAAAAAAAGACTATTGGACCGCAGCCACTGTCTCAAATTGAGACAAATTTGTGTAAATTTACACAGAAACGAGAACCACATGTGACTCAGATCTAACCAAGGAAGTAGTTTCATGTGCAGGGAATAGGCCAATGTCCTTATCTGCACTTAACAAAAGTTAAAAGTCATCACACTCTGCTTACAGAAGTCACACGTATTACTAGAAATACTGTCAAACCCACTGATATGGGTCATGAAATAAAAAAGGTATCTTAAACTTAAGAGGTTTCTGTAAATGTCATCTATACTCCATGTTGTGTTATTTCCATTAACTGGATGATTGTTTCTTTGCAGTGATGATGTCGTCTGGCATTTCACCTCTCAAAACCCAAGAACCGTTTTCTCAGGTAAGTCAGCGAATTCAAATCTTTACCTGCGTATATGTAATTTACACCTGGGAGCTGGTATGAATAGGGAATAGAGGTTATTTGTCAGATGCCAGGAATTACAGCAAACGTATCTTTAATTTTAGTGGACTTTTGTGTCAGCACCAAAGCAGCCAAAGTTGAGATAGTAAAGTATCCTTGTGACTGTAGATTTGAGGATAGTCTCTGGTTTTAAGTATCTTTAAAGATTTTTTTAAAATGAATTTATTGAAATTATAACCATTAGGTTCATTAAACTAGAGACTCATGACAAATTCCACCAAATTACATTGTTGTCTGAAGAAAACCACCGAACTAACACATGTATTTTTAAAACAGACTTTAAGGTCGTAACAGTTTGAAATTTTGCTTTACCCAACATATAAATAATAAATTTCAGTTTAAGCAAATAAAACACAAAAACGTACAATAAAATGATTGTTGTCCCATCGGCAGCTCAATATTGCCTTCAAATATGAATGAGCTGAAATGAAAACCGAACTGTTGCAAATGCAGCTGAGAACCTAAACCATCACGTTAAACATAATTTATGCTTAATAATAATAATACTAACACTTTTTGTAGACCGGTAAAAGATAGCATTGTTTTGTGTCATAGAACACAAAAATTAAACAAACTACAATTCAAATAAACCCTAAGTAAAAACACTGAGAGGGTAAATAAATAGTTTTTGAATTGCACAAAGTGGGAACGTTGAAGGTGAAAGCACTCCGATATGTCGAGACCGACGTTCAGTCTTTCTGTCAGTCGTGCATTCAATGAGTCAGTCAGTGAGAGTGAAAGTCGATGCCGGTTCTCTGTTCACTGTCACGATTTAATCTTCCACAGCTGTGAATGAGAAATTAAACACGATTAATACACAAACCTGCTTGGTTTATAAATGTTTTAATAGACATAGAATAAAAGAGAGGGGAGGAGTAGGGAGAGAGAAAGCGAGAGAGCAAGAGAGAGAGAGAGAGGAGTAGAGTAGAGGGATGAGAGAGAGAGGGGAGAGGAGTAGGGAGAGAGAGGAGTAGAGAGGAGAGGAGTAGAGAGGTTGAGAGAGAGGAGAGGAGTAGAGAGGTTGAGAGAGAGGGGAGGAGTAGGGAGGACAAATAAAATAACATTCACAGGGAGAAAAATAAATAATTCTTGACTTTGAATGGTACAGAAGTACCATACAAAGTCTAAGTGCATCTCCCTTTTCAGCCTTTTTTAAGACAATAAATTAGCCTCTCAACCTAATGAAGACATAAAACACGCTTACCTTCAGATTAAATCCTAGTAGGTCAGATATGACTCCCGACACGGCGGACAGGATGACCACCTGGGTGATGTTGTAGAGCAGAGGGTTCATCGTCAAACCATACAACCTGAAAGGAGTATCCAACTCCTGGAGAGAGAGAGAGAGATAAACAATAGTTCAAATTATAGTTCATAAAAAGACTGCCAGTATTAAAACAAAAAGAGAGCCCCTACATCAACTAAATGTTAAAGAATCCTGATAATCAGAGATAAAAGTGAAACCAGACGGTACCTTGAGTAGTTTGGTAGCCAGTTTTAAGACGTTGTTCACCAGTGTCAGCTCCTCTTTCTTGTTTGGCTTCTTCTCCATCTTCAGATACAGGTTGATCTGTGAAACACACAACGGGTCAACGTCAGTGTTTGAAGACGTGTCTTGCTGCGTGGTGATGAGTGTATTTTTTCTGTGCGTACCTGTTCAGTGAGCAGTATGGAGGTGTTGCTGTACTTCTTGCTGGTCTCGGCGCCCAGAGTGACGAACCGGAGCAGGAACAGAGACAGACTGGAGCACCAGATCACCAGCTCCCAGTTATAGTGGCACTCCAGGAACGTTCCGTGGACGTGGAGCAACTGGTGGAAGAGAGGCTAGCACATTATTCAGTCTGTAAAAATGTTTATTTTGGTATAAAATGTCTTTTATTCAGTCTTAGGCGTTAAAGCTTTCTGATGAACTTAGAGGGATAGTTTGGAATTTTTTGTGGGTTGTACAAGGTACTTATCCATATTCAGTGTATTGGCTATAGTAGATGACGGCTGGCACGCCCCCAGTTTGGAGAAACAGATAGGAGTACCGGCGCAAAGCAATGTAGTGCTGTGGTCGGGGGCCTCAGCAAAACCTATTTTAGCCAACTCAAAAAGTCAATATCCTATTAAGTGTACACTATATTTAGATTATTTTCATCGCTTTACTTTGGCGTCAGACAGCCTTTTCTGACAGGGAACTGAAGCTGTTATCTATGCTCTCTTCAAAGCCACCAGACTCACAGAGGATGGGAGTTTCTGGTCTACCGTTGCCTCGATCGGTTAGTTTGTTTGAGTTATTGAGTGACCTCGATGTTTTTGGTGAATCTGAACTGAACTAACCCTTTAAAAACACAAAAGTTACACAATAACAAATAAACTAACTGCCAGCAACTTTGTTTTTGCTGCTGGCCCCCGTCCACAGTAGTACAATATTATTGCTTTGGTTGGGGGCGTGCTGACCGTTGGATAAGTACCTCATATAACCCCACATCAAAACAGCAGAATTATCCCTTAAAAGCCACTATGTGTAGAATTTAAAATATCTGACTTTGGTGCCTCCCAATGGACACTGTGGCAGACAGCAATGCACTAAGATGAATGGACTGAAAGCAACATAGACTGAACTAGTTTTCACTGAGGTTGCGAAAAGATTCTAAATCTAGATCTATAATTCATGTGATTTTATGGGACATACTGTAGGACCTCACAGCTATAATGTTTTTGATGATTTGACCCACTCAGAAATTACCTGGGCACAGCAGATGAAGACGACGGACAGAGTGAGCAGGAAGGCAGACGACACGATCACATCAACTGAACGCTGAGGACCCCGTCTCTGCAAATGCAACAGTAACAGAGTTACACAGTGATTGTGGGTCTATGCGTTCCATTCACAACAGCAGATGGATTTGTAAATAAAAACTCTGACGAAGCATTTAAAGTCAACAGTGAGAGGCTGAACTGATATCACAGCTACAGTGCATCTATAAAAAGGGTGTGAACGTCATCAGTGAGGTACCTTGAGGTAGGAGCGTAGCGACAGCCACATCTTGATGTTCTGAACTTTCTTCAGTCTAAAATGGGGGACTTCGGACTTCCTGGCTCTGCGGGCTGAAGTCAGGTGACCAAACAGCTTGGCAAACAGTAGCCTCTGAAACACAAATATTAATAAGTTTAATCAGTTACGAGTTACTGAAGTACTTTTTAGGTTTTTATATCATTCTGTAGCTTCACAGTGGTGTCCCCTTATGTATTCAAGTCAGAACATTCAAAGTATGTTTTAGCGTCAAAATGCTATTTTCCCACGTGACCTGACGTAGGTTTCTGCATGATGACGCTGCTACATATACAGTATATATACAACCTTATAGTCAGTGTACTAACGTAATAACACAAACAAACTGATCGATGCAGCGGTAGACCAGCAACTCCCTGTTTTACGACATAAAATTAATGTTTTTGTGAATGTAGTCTGGTGGCTTTGTAGACAGCGTTATAACGGCTTCAGTTCCCCGTCAGAAAGGGGTTGTCTGATGGCGAGGTCAAGCGGTGAAAATATTCTAAATATAGCGTACACTTAAACTGATATTGATTTTGATTTTAGGTGGCTAAAATACGTTCTCCCGTCTTTACCTCGGCGTCAGACAGCCCTTTTCGACGGGGAACTGAAGCAGTTAAATAGCTCTCTTCAAAGCCACCAGACTAAATTCACAAAAAGTAATTTTACCTTGCAGAACGCGCAAGTATATATACATGATATATAAAATCCAAACTAACCCTTTCAGTTATTTCTAAACTTAGCACCGGTATCTTTGACTCAGCTAGTGCTAGCGTTCACATTATTCATTACCTTACTTTGGTAACCTACGTCACTGCTTTTTGCTAATAGACCCGCCCTTTAAGTATCCAACTAAGCTTCATGCCTAAGTAATAAACTCTTGCAGCGTCACCATTAAAAGCAATAATGCAGAATGTCATCGTCTCACCTGTTTGTAGGTCCTCTCTGCGACACTGAGCAGGAAGAAGAAGAGCCATATAAGGCAAATGCGCACCAGGAAGCTCAGCGTTACCATGGTGATGACCAAGGTATCTGATCCAGTCCCACCTCCCAGAGCCACAGACAGCAGCTCATTGGCTGAGAGCGAGGTCAGCTGATCGAAGTCACGGTACTGAGCCAGCCTGCAGGAGACGGACAAAGACTGACATGAGTGAACCAGCCAACATTGGAATATTGGTACTTTTATAACTGTTAGTGAGCATTTCCCCCGACTATTGACAGTTTGTAATATGTAGTACCTTATTAAATAAAGTACTTTTTAAATATTTCTCCAGTCCAATTTTGTCCGTGTTATTTTACTCTTTTCAGAGGTTCAAAGCAGGCGTCTTTAATCCCCCAAACATGATATATTGAGAAGATGTATGTTATGCCAGCAGTACCTGTACACAAAAGGTGTGAGGCCGAGCGACACAGAAACCAGGTTCCCAAAGACCTGGTAACCAATACCAGGAGTGTAGAGATTCACCTGTGGAGGGAGGCAGACAAACAGAAACAAATTAATCCCTCTCTGCCTCAGTTTGTTTCTCTTTTTTTTGCAGACACGTAGGTAGGTAAAACATTAAATGTACGTATTCCTTTTAGGATCACAGGAATCATCACTCACTTTGTTCATGATCATGCCGCTGATCTCCAGGACGGACATGTCGGCCTTCTTACAATCGTTTCCCTCCCACACTATGGCGCTCACTCTCTCCAAACCTGGATTGGAGCTGTGCAGCCAGGGAGCATGACCCTGAGGGGAGAAAACGTGCACACCACAACATCCACATTATTATTGACCTATTTACAGCAGCCACTTTGCTCTGTAGTCATATTCAAATGGGAAAGACAGTAAGCAACCAAATGTCTTGATGATTTGCAGGACAGTACACGTCTGGGTAGAAACAGGGCTAAATTTGTTTGAAAGGTGAAAGTTATTTAGATGTTGCAACAGCATTTAAAGGGACAGTGTGTAGGATTTGGCGACATCTAGTGGTGTGGTTGCATATTGCAACC
Organism: Sebastes fasciatus; assembly: GCF_043250625.1. Classification (NCBI taxonomy): domain Eukaryota; kingdom Metazoa; phylum Chordata; class Actinopteri; order Perciformes; family Sebastidae; genus Sebastes; species Sebastes fasciatus. The sequence continues at coordinate 16,895,739 of NC_133817.1, forward strand.
AATTGAATATCCCTCCGCTCACTCCTCTGTTCAAAACCGTGGTAACAGCAGATCACTCAGAGGCCATCCTTACAATAATAACACAACTTTAGGAGCAACAGAAGTCAGACGGCAGCTGGCCTTATCACGGTTTTGAACTCTGCGGCTCACTTTCACAAGCGTGTCGGAGAACTGCGGTGGCCTTCAGGTAACGTAAAAAAGTGAAAGGCTCTCGCTAGCGCCAGTGTTTGGTTTGTCCGTTCTGGGCTACTGTAGAAACATGACGGACTCCGTGAAGAGGACCCGCTCCCTATGTAGATATGAAGGGCTCATTCTAAGCTAACGAAAGCACAATGATTCTTAGTTTCAGGTGATTATACATTAAGGAAAACATAGTTATGAATATTATATTCCATTTCTGCTGATAGATCCCAGAAATGTTAAACACGGTTCCTTTAAATTACTCTTTTTTTTGTGTTAAGCAGGTCATGACTACAAAGTGAATATGTAAGGGATAATGTACAGCGAGCAGGTCATTGTTGTGAAATAAACCCCGACAGGGCGATGCCGCACCAGCTGTACATTATCCCACTTATTACACGGCTACTCACTTAAGAAATCAATAAATTTACACAAAAACGGTCCGCCAGAGTCCGACATCAGAACTGCGCCCATAGCCACGGTCTGTTATACATAGCAATGGTCTGTTATACATAGCAACGGTCTGTCATACATAGCAACGGTCCGTTATACATAGCAACGGTCTGTTATACATAGCGACGGTCTGCTATAAAGAAATAACAGACCGCAGAACGCCGTGATTAACCAATCAGAATCGAGTATTCAACAAAGTCATGTAATAAAGTAATTTAAATACTGTTGAAATAACAGTTATATGTAACAGACAACCAAAACCACTTTTCAATCAAAGTAAGCCCAGTTTTTATTTAGATTCCTATTCATATTTAGAACTGCAAATCATCAAAACTTAACCTGAGAGGTTCACTATCTAGCCCCCAGGCAAGCCACTTGTTTAATGTAAGAGGGTTTACAGACCTGATGGAAAGGGTCGTCTCTGTATTCCTTTTTAGCAGGAGGACAGACAGGCGTCCCTGCTCCTCCTTCTCCCTCTAAAAAGAAAAGGAGTCACGGTATTAGTTTCAATAGAAAAACATCTCTGAACAGGGACAGCATATTAAATGACTGTAGCAGGTACTGACCCGTCTCTGAGGTGCAGGATGATCTGCACTCGGCACAGTGCAGGAAGTCTTCCCACATCAGGTCCTCTGTCTCGGACTCATGTCGAGTGCTCTCCGAGTCCTGAGTCCTCAGACTGGAACATCTGGAGCTGCAGCTGGTTCCAGACTTGGGAACGTCCTGACAGACAGAATGGAGGATTGTTATTTTTAAGGAAAATATGAACGATATCCATGTGCCGTTTTGATTTTTCGGACACACATCGATTAAACTGCTGTGAAAAGTTAACGTGTTGCCTGTTGTGTGTGTTTACCTCCACAGCGTAGTGTTTCTTGTAGTGGTGTGTATTCTTGCGGTTTCTGAGCGTACAGTCGCTGTTCATTCTTTCAACTCCCCTGCGGAGGGCGTTGTAGGATGCTTCAGGGTCCTCCTCACTGGACGCCTCATCTGATGCTGGCTCCTTAAAGACACAGAACACGCATCATCAGCCAAATCCAGGACACACACACACATTTGTGGGTCAAACAGTAACTTGTGTCTCTGGTTTGATGGATCACCTTGGTGCCGCTGGCCAGCAGCAGTCCCGCGCTGCCGGGCGCTTGAGCGTGTGCGGGCTGGGCGTGGGAGTTCCAGCACGCCTCGTCAGCCCTGTTTAGCGGATCACATCCCTGCTCGTGGAGCTGAAGCCCCTCCTCGCTGCTGCGGTTGGTTACCCGGCCGTCCAGCGACACGTAGCCGTTGTCCGTCTCTGTCGACTTGTCGATGGACAGTTTGGACTTCTTAGATCTGAAGGCGGAAGCAGCAGAGGACGGGAAGAAGAAAGAGCGAAGAGAGATTGATGGAGAAAGAGACGTGTATAGATGGACAGATGGATACAGATATTTAGATAAAAACACAGCAGGGCAGTGAGTTTAGCAGTTATGAAGTTCAGTCTCAGAAGCAAACATGCAGTCGACACAACACTGTGGAACATTCATACTAAATGAATATTGGAGAAAAGGTGTTGTACTGGAGGACTGCTGCTGTTCCAACCATTCAAATAAAACACTGAATAAATGAATGGATTAGGGATAAAAGTGCTGACAATCAATGATTATTACTATAATATCTTAAACCTGCAAAACCCAGTGTAACTGCTAATCTAAACTGAAATTATGAATAAAGTTAAAACGCAAACCAGAGAGTAAATCAGAGGATTAATGAATGTATCACTGAGAAAATGAACTAACAGAGGTGGAAGCGTCTTGCACCGAGTGCTGGAGTGAGTGTGGCAGGTAATCAATAAACGAAGAAACCAAATCAGGAGTTATTTAGTGCTCTGAAACGTTCCACAGTGTTGCTGAAAGCTGGTTAAAGTCGAAGCTTGGGGAGGAAGCAGCCGTCTGAGGCAGTTAAGATCAAATTATAGATGTTTAATTGTTTTAAAGAGGGTAAAAATTTCTTTCAGATAGTGGATTCATGGTAGATTTTATTTCTAGCAAAGAACTACGCCCCATGCTTCTCTTGAACACAGCTTGGTCAGCAAGTCATGCACATCAAAATCAGCTGCAAAATCCCTCCGTTCCTCACTGAAAATGATGCCAAAGATTGTTCTCATTGGTACATTTTGGTGTATCAGGAATTAATAGTTGTACAGCCAATAATCCAATGTTGCATATCAACATCAAATGTGACATATTCAGTATTCTGGGAAGATAAAAAGATTTCGATTTGATAGGGGAGGAGGTGATGTTGCAGCTGAAGAAGCTCAGGTTAGGTCTGAGTCGAGGCTGGGATTCAGTTCATGACTTCAGTTTAAAAAAATCATGACATTGAGAGTAAATGTGTAAGAGTCAATTAACTTGACAAAATTTCATAATTTGACCCGAAAAAAATATATTTATTCTAACTAAAATTGGCAAAAACTTGACCCTGGATCATTTGGTGAACTTGAACCCCAGCCCCGTCTTTTTACATCATCTCGTTTTAGGAAGATGGGAAACGAAAATACACACCCAGCTTTACAGATATCATGCCAGAAATCTTGGAAGAGAGCGCCCAGGCTGTATGTGGTGCTGGCTGAGTGGGAGTGGGAGTGTGGCGCCCCCTCCTGTGTGTTATCGGTAGTGCTAGACCCATCGCCTTCCCTATGCACCTCCATCTGAGATGCCTTCCTCAACTTCCTTCAGTTTGGAAAGAATACAGGGTGGACAGAGACTTAGAGAGGACCTGGAGACTAAGAAGACTTGAAACTAAAAGCAGTGTGTCCACCGGTGAACCTGGCTGCGTTGTCTCATTGTAATTCAAATAGCAGTAAAAAAAAGATTTTACAGATGCAACTGAAAAGCAGTGAACTCAGGCTGGACATAGAGGCTGATACAGTTAAATGGCAAATTCTACCAAAAGTCGTAATAAGTAAATTAAAACGTGTTGGTTAAATGTAAAAGCTTTCCAATATCAAGAGAAAATTTAATCTGAAGACATGATCTGAGGAGACTAAAAGAGATTTTTCTGTATTCATGAAAGACAAATAAAGACACTAAACTAATTATGATATATAAAGGGGTTTAAAAACGTTATCGGGTAAACGAGGTGCAAAAGCACAAATAGTTCCAGTTTTTAAGATGTGATTAGGAAGCATCACATTTGAACTTTTTTAGTTTTTTTAGTTCGATGTCTACTTTAGCAGGATAATAAACATAAAAGTAGGATTTTGCAGAATTGCTCCTTAAAGATTTGATAAAGGACATCGAGGAGAGGTGAAGGACAGGACTCTTCTTGTCTTTTGGTTTTCAAATTAAAAACCAGGATAAAGAAGATGTTCATAACGGCTTTCATCTAGAACTGCTTAAAAAAAAAAAAAAAAAAAAAAAAAAAACTACAGTAATTGCTGGTTATGAATCATGAGATTGTAGACGGATTTCTGTTTGTCTATGAGATTAAACGTCTATTAGACTTGGATGAGGCAAAGAGAAAGAGAACAGGAGGAACAGAATCAACTTTGTGTAAATAATATAATTGTACCCCTTTTTCATGATTTTTGCAGAGCAAACACTATTACCTCGCTTCCCCCAAACCCTTTCCAAAACTGTGGCATGGTCCAATTTTCTTCCCCGAGAGAAAATGAAAATTGTCTTAAATCATTGTGAACTGGGAACAGCAGCCGCACACTGATGAGCTTCAAACCGACAGAGAGAAAACCACAAACTGTAAGTCTAAAAACTACAAAAACACACCAAGTAAAGCAAGCTACTCTCTACTTCCACACACAATCAATCCCATTGGTCTTTAAACCAGTGACATTAGGTTTATCATGGAGAGACTCTGAGGCTGGCAACTGGTAATCTAAATACAACACTATTACTTTTTAAAGTGTTGGTCTTAGTTCCTGCCTATAAAAGATCCTTTAAAAGACATTTATAAAGATTCAAATAATACTAAATTAAGTGACAGAAACTCTCCCCATGATAAAGACGCTTATATTCAGTTTGATTTTTTGTGAAACAAGCTGACTGAGAAGTTGGCAAAAAGCAAACAGAAAAGGAGAACAGACGCAATCCAGCAACAAGATGTATTCATTTGTTTCCACAACTTTCTTCCTCCCCTATTTTTCTATCTTGTGCTTGTCATCTCCATTTTCTCCTCCAGTGTCTGCCCTGCTTGATCTCTCCTTCCCTTCCTCTGTATCATCCCCCTCTTTATCTGCACTGCTTTCCCTGGACAGGTTTTATTCTCACACTCCGTATTCCCCCTTTTCTTTCCCCCGCCCGTCCTTACCTGCGTCTCTTCCCCCCGCTGCTGGAGATTGGCTTCGGCGTCCTGGTGGAGACGATCTGACAGTGGACGGTGCCCAGCAGCAACATGAGCCAGATGGCTCCAAACACCTCTGTGGTGGGTATCCCATGAGGCTGAGGGATGATCGCAAACAGGGCCGCTGCTGCCACTGTAAGCATGGACAAATAACATTTCATTACATTATAAACAGAGAAATTTAATTAAATGTTACGGTTTTAACGCCAATCTCTGCAGCTCTTCACAGCTTTTAAAACCTTTTAGCTCATTGTTTTGGTTCTCCAGTTTGCACATTTACTGCACGGTTCAGTCACACTGGTCTTGTCAATCAGACTTGATATGGATTTCCAATAGTCTCGCACCTACTTGTGATATGAATATAACTACAAAAATTGGTCGATATGAAATGGCTAGCCTACTATGGGGATACATAAATACAGTTGGGCTCATTGAATCCACAAGAGTCTCAGCTTTCCAGTCATAACCAATTTATGTAATTCCAGGACTGTTTATGGACCCCAATATGCAGAAATATTCAAACATATCATTTTTAGAATAGGCGAAAATAACGCATTTATACTGCATGCAAAAAACTGCATGGTTTTTGCCCCAAACTGCATGTGATAATCATAAAGTGGGCATGTCTGTAAAGGGTTTTCATTCACAGATCTTGAGGTCAGAGGTCAAGGGACCCCTTTGAATATCGCCAAGCTAGCACGACATGGTACCAGTGTATTTCTTAGGTTTTCTAGTTTCATATGATACCGAGATATATTCACTCTAGCGATAAGACTGAGTCCGCTACAGCCTCTTAAAGACAGTAATGTCGGCACTCTGAGGGTTTGATAATTATTTTTTTAGGGGTGCTAAGATGAAATTTATATGTGCTTGAGATCCCCCAAAAAGAGTCTAAAGTCGCCCCCTGGTGCAAGAGATCCAGATGTGTTTCTCAGAAGTTTGTGGAGACAAAAAAGGTTCTAAACGTTGAGAAAACATTGGACTTAAATTCTCGTGTCGCTTTGTGTCTGCTGGTTGTGTAACTAAGCACCCGTTTGCTAACATGTTAACCACAACAAAAGACCGAGTGACTGTATCTCAGGTTTTCGTTTCTGTGTGTTTTGTTTTTCTGCTCTCTGGTGGTCAAAAACGACTTGATGAAACTGTGGTATTGAATCAAAGAGAAGGTGTGTGAGTGTTTTTATGTGGTATGTGTGGGAAGTGAGCAGGAAGGGTGGAGGGGTTGGAGAGAGAAAATAAAATAACAGTCTTGTTTTCGTCGGGGCTGAAAAGGGCATCGTGATGTAGGTGGTGGAAAACACTGTTCAGTGTTTGTGCAGCTCTGTAGGCGTAACCCGGGAGTACTCCACGCTCTCAAGACATTTTGTAAACTGCATGTGTATTTTAAGAAAAGCTGCAGATGAGACGCACGGCAGCAGCTGCTGAACGTCTTGTGAGCTCGTTAGAAGATTTAAACATCCACTGAGGATAAACTCACCCTAGATACCAACCAGTCAGTAAATGTTTAGACGATGATGCTGCAACTCGCCTATTAAGTCTACTGAACCTCATTAGACACTATTTAAACTAAGAATTGCCGATAAAAAAAGGAAATATAATGCAATTTTGCTACGATATGACTTTTTTTCTCACATTTAATAAACATATTTTGGTGCATAGTTTAGGAGAAATAAGATTACCACTACAGCTGCCATATTTTTCCAGTCTGAAAATAAGACCAATGACAGAAGAAGGTGCATGCATACACACCTTGCAGCAGATAGAGAACCAGCAGTAAGAGGAAAATGGTTCTAGAGGTGACCTGGATCCACCATCGATAAAAGAACGGGAAGAAGACGACTCTGACGATGCCTTTCCGCGTCAGTGACGTCCACGGGCTCTCTGGTTTGGCCTTGGCAAACGCCGAACCTGCGGAGGAAGAGAATAAATACACACACTCGGTTTAACGAGACAAACTAATTAAGCCAAAAGCTCATCACTTAATACATCCTGGAGTCACATTGGAGCTGTTTTATCTTTTAATCTTTTGCTTCTTCCTCTTCTATCTTTTGTCATCTCTGCAGATCTTTTTCTACTCCCCCGCCCCCAACCCCATCGCTCTCTGTTTATCTTGATTATCTATTCTGTCTTCCTGTGTGATGATGCTGAAATAACAACGGAGGATAAATTGGACTGATCTAATGAATAATTGAAAATGTGATGAGATACGAGACAGAAGCGAAGAGATGAGAACGCAGATGGAGAGGTGAAGATAGAAAGAGAGTGAGGATTAACAGTGACAGGAGGTTGGCACGGCGACGCTGGCATCTCGGGTTCACGTGTGTGTTTTATGAGGAGACGATGTTAGCTTTAGCAGAAATCCTGTTCCCGTATCTAATCTAATTAGCTTGATGGAAAAGACACGCACACTTTTTATTCCTCACCTCTAACCAAGTCCACGTCTATAAGGTCCGGTTTGACATGTCCAGTCTTCTTCGGCTTGTTCCTCAAGCCCTGCAGGGGGAGACAGAGAGACACACAGAGTCAATGAAAGACAAAGACAGAAACAGAGAAGGAAACTATTAATATCCACACACAGGAACTCAGCTACAGGAGGCCTCTCATGCACTTTATGCCGTCATGAACACACACACACATTCAGTGTTTTGAGGAGGCACACGGTGCATTCAGGCTCACACAGCTACTGGCTCTATTCTGCATATCCCTGCCATGGCCATCTACTCACATCTACTGGATTTCACTCAGCATGTTTATACTCTTTTTATGCATTAAGTTGGTCTAAATGTCGAGTCTCTTTTGCTACTTTGCATTTGTTAAAAAAAAACATCCCTACAGACATTTTCAGCTGTGTCATTTTCAAAAACAGCCCTCATTCATCCCAGTGAGGTTTATGGTTATACAGTAGCTCTATAAGTTGGTGCATTTGTGCAGTTTATGACCCTGAGATTAAAGCTCCCCTGTGGCACGCTGACTTCCTGTGCCAACCAGTCACTTCCTCCTATGATGCATACTCTTCATCTGTTTGTGTGCGAGCAACTGCTCCGTCAGCTGTGATGACTAAAAGTACCGAAACTTTACGAGCGGCTGTAAATTATGAAGTTCACACGCATCTGGTGCAGCAAAGCCTGACAATAGTTTGGTTTTAATGAGGTTTTCTTATCAACGGCTCTGTGAAAATACAGACGTGATCACACAGTATGTGACGAAACACACACAAACACACAAACTCTACTCACAGTTTCCCACGCAAACCAATCAAAATTAATTGTTAGACTATATTATTTAGGCAGATTTCTTAGTCCAGTCTTGTGTCGTGTTTAATCATTTAACATTTGAGGACGTTGGCTTCTTTAGTTAAATGTAAAAACGTTTATATTGAATAAAATTGAATCGCATCGTGTTGAAATCATATATCGAGTTATCGTGATACACAATTACGTCGTCTAAATTGATAACGAGCACATATTAACTAAAATTTCTCAGAAAATCTGATCAAACTCAGTTAAATCAAACTATTGTCTTAAGCTGATTACTCTGTATATGTGTGCATGCATGTAAACAGTCAGTGTATAGCTGGAAATATTTATTTCTTTTCATCTCTATAATTCATATAATTTCTATTATTATTATATATCTATTATAATTTCACTTAAAACCGTTATGTCCACTTTGCACTAAAGCTCTTAATTAAATGAGAAAATACTCCGTACTTTTCATTTGTCAAGTATTTAATTCACACAAAAATAGGCTTTACCATGTGGTTATTCCATATAGACAATTTATTTATTAAATTACCAGAAAATTTTATTTATATATATTGTTATCGAGATATGAAATTACCTATAGCTCTTTTTTCTTCGACATATTTATTGTTATTATTGTTGTTATATATCTTGATCTAATTGTTTGTCATCACTATTATGTAGTCATACTATTTCTGTATATTAATATTGTGTTCTCTATAACATTGTGAGATTTTAACACTATTTAGGTGGAGGCTTCAAATAAACCCAGTGTGTTTTTTGACTCTTCCTGCACTGTATATTATTTATTTTTGTTATGTTTGTGTAGTTTTAATTTGTGCAAAATACATAAACAAACATATTAGGTTAAATGATTTTTGCCAAATTGCCCAGCCTTAAAATAAGGTATCGAAGAAGTATGTTTTTTGGTATCAGCACCCAAAATCAGGTATTGTATCGGCACTAGTGTCGAAAACGTTCAAACAATACTCAGCGCCTCAGCGCTATTCAAAGGTTTTCATTATCAGTTTACAAGAGAGGAGGAAATCTTAACAATACCTTCACATCTTTTAAATACTCTACATTTTAAGGATGTGAGTCACATTCAACAGGATGGTGAAATAAAACACAAAGTGGTCTACTTTGACCGGCTCATGCTAATATTTACATACAGACCAAATCAGGTTCTGTGTTATCAGTAAATGCTCTGATACAGGCGCTTATCTTTAAATAGCACAACGATCGAGCCAATACGCAGTGTGTGTGTGTGTTAGAAAGAGAGAGGGAGAGAGAGAGACAGGGAAAACGTGAGAGAGTAGAAGAGCAAGACAGAAGCCGATCAATAGCTTCCTCTTGGCAGTAGATTTACTGCAGCAGTGAAGTCCTTCAAACCTCTCGCCTGGCCATGGCTCTTATCTCTGTGTTATTCATAGTCTCTTATCTTTATAAACTAGTTTCTACTCCAGTTACAAGTTGTGATGTCGCCTCAGTGACAGATTGGTCCATCATGTATAAATGCCAGTCATTCATTTAAGGTGATACAGTGACTCTTTGCTCTTTACAATCCGTATAAAAGGCTGCTTGTTGTTTTCTTTTTTTTCATGCTTACACCTCTGTTGCACTATTTACACACCTAAAATGGTATACAGTATATTTAAAATGTATTTTAATAATGAGAATTTGAACTAAAAATCCAGCAGGACATATTGTAGTTTCCTGTTTGTACCAGCAGGTGGCGACTGGTTTTCCCTCTTAGAAAACAGCAGAATTGATCATGTAAGTATTAATGATTTTGGCAGAGAAGTTATGAATGCTTCAGCCAAAAGGTGGAATAAGACTATTAATATAATATATATATATTTCAATAATAGTTCTTGTCTTGTTTGTTTTTGCAAAGTCAGAGATCAGAAAGGAAACAAAAATAATCACTTTTAATAGATCTATTCCCTGCTTTGCTAATTGGTCTTCTGTTATTAGACATTGATTATGCTTTTGCAAACTATTGTACATTGTTTGTCAGAAATTTAAAAATATGAATCTACAGAGCATGATAAAGACATGAAGGAGCAGCTGTATCTTCTTTAAAACAAAGCACCGATGCCAAAATAGACATTTATAAACGGACATATGTTGCAACCGGTCTAAAAGAGTTAATAAGAGAAGTAGTCGCTGCCACATCTGACTGCTAAAACAGGACATTTTACAGACAGACAGCTCTCTCTCTCCTCTAGATTTATGAGAACAATTGGTTATTTAAATTTTTTTATGAGGCTATAAACACTTTACAGGGGTGAGGAGGTGACGCATCTTGTGTCCATATCATGCTAAGATAAACTCTGCACTGTCTGCTGCAGATACAAACTCTGAGAAACCAATTACTCCAGACGAAGAACCACGGTCGCAGTGCTGTGTGTGTGTGTGTGTGTGTGTGTACTTTGAGCTCATTAAAGAGAGTGTCTTTCACTGCTGTTTACAGGACAAGAGGTACATTAGGAGGAGGTAGAAGTAGAGGTGGGACAGAAAGTAGAAACCGCTCATCAGGAGCCAGTGAAATGTAGATGTGCACACATTTTTTACATCTCCTGTCACTATTATTGACTTAAAACCAATAAACTAAATGTAAATCTGCCCTAAAAATACAATAAGAAGCATTTATCAGGTGCTTGAACCCCACTTTGGGAACATAAGAAAATCTCATTAATGGTCGAGTTGTATTGTGGGTAATGCAGGTGCCAGGAGATTTTCTCTGGTTTTGCTGCATTGATTTGAGTCAGATAATGTTATAGAAGTGCACAAAGCTAAATCGGTGGAGTCCTTTTTTAAGAAACCGTGACAGAAAACCACTTCCTAAAGGGGAATAATTCATCTCAAAGGGACAGAGTTTTTCCTGTTTTTATGACAACACCTCTCTGCAGTGTCTCCACTTCCTATGACTAATTACTAATAATCTGCGTGCCTCACTGTGTGGAAGTGACTAGGATCATTCTTTTACGTGTAAGGCAACAACAGGCTTGACTTAAACATTACTTCCCTAACTTGGTAAAATAAATTGCAACAAATAAATACAATATAAATTTAATGAATTGATATCAATTATTAAAATTAGGGCTGTGTGTTGGCAATAATCTGATGATACAATATTTATCATGATACAGGGGTTACGATTCAATATATTGTGATACCGTAAGTAAGGCGATATATAGCCATTTTTTAGGACAACTGTCATAGTATAAAGAACACATCGCTATATGCATAAAATCGGATCTGTGGGATCTGCATTTGCATTTATCACTGTCACAAGCTTTACACAAACTATTAATTAAAAAACGATACAGCGTTTTGGAGAATCGATACAATATCACAAAACACAATATCCTGATACTCAAGTGTATCGATATTTTCTTACACCCCTAATTAAAATAATAACAATTACAATTCAAGTGTAAACCTTTTTTATGCAGCAACAAATTGGTCAAAACGGGAATTGAAATCCTAGCATACAATGTATATAAACATAGAAATGAACTGAATAGATCAGCCCCATTGTCACCAATATACGATCCAGCTATTTGAGTCAGTATCGGCCCGATATCCCATATCGGTATTGGTGCATCCTTTGTTTACATGTAACAGTTAGAATACCAGAGCATATTAGATCGCACCAAAAAGCCCCAAAAAACTACAGAAAATGAGCAAATATCTATCAATTTTACTTTTATTTTTATTCTCTTTCTTTCATTGTTCAATTTCTTTAATCAATCTTAACTCTTTTGGTAGATTTTTTACTTTCCCATATCTTTTTTTGCATTGTTATAATTGTTCAATTGTGTAGAATGCTAATTAATGTGTGCCTTAAGTTGTAGTGTTGTTATATGTTGTGATCATCTAGGATTTAACAGAATAAAACACGAGAATTAGGAAGCATATGCACATTTCTGCTGTGAACTAGAAGCTGGGAATGTTCCTCCCTACCTGAATTTGTTGCTACAGTGTGAACGTAGAGTGGGGTTAATAAACACACCAGGATTTTGACGCTACGATCAAACCAACCAATCACAGTCTAGTAGTCTACAGCGTGGGTGAGCAGACGTGCACTGTGGGAAAACAAGAGGGACGTCCTCCCCGCTGTATACTCACCAGAGAAATAAACTGTAGAGGAAGAGGAGGAAAAGACGAATGGAAGAAGAAGGGATGGAGATGAAGAAGAGGAGAGACGGGCAGGTGACACCCCAGCCAGGAGGGCAGAGAGGAAAGAGTTAAAAGAAAACACTGGAAAAGAACTGGCAGCATGGTGAGAGACAGCGAAAACAAAGTCAAATGAAGAAGAGGGAGGAAGATGGAGGAGTGAAAGTCAAAGAAAAGACTTGACAAAGTGGGAACCAAGAAATAGAGGATGAGGAGAGACATTTAGAATAAACACAGAGAGAAAACACAAACAGGAAAAAAGTGAAATAACAAAAGAACAGTGAAACAAACCTACCTTTATCTCTCGCTGCTCCACTGATTTCTCCCATATCTGTTGGTCATAAGCGCCAATCTGGAAAAAACAAACAAGAGAAAGGATTAGTGATGAAATATGGAGAGAAGAGCGACAGTCAGGTTTTAGTTTCTAGATGCTTTGTCATCTTCTTGTAGTTAACTGGAATCCAATAAAGCTTTTCTTAGACGCTCTAAAAAGCTGTACTTCCGCTCAATGAAGGATCCACATTTACTTAAAGATGTAAAAATAAAGTGAAGTGCCAACGCCCTTTAGCCGCATCACTATCATCATTTAAAGCCAGATTATATCCCCATAACAATGGATTTTCAAGGCTGTGTTGTGATGAGTCTGCAGAAACACATCATTATGGTTGGCGTTTTGTGTGGGAGTTCAGGATTTTAAAGCTCTTGCTACACAACTGGAGCTGTCAGGATCTCATAAATGCTGGATTACATGCACAGTTGCCGATCGTAAATTAGGATTTTAACTGAGCAATTACTGTTTAATTCTTACGAAAAACCTGTAATTAACCCCGTAAACACAGTTTTCCCACTTTAATACAACCCTTTAGTTGCTTTTATAAAATCCTCTCGCGCCACACCTTGTGACAATATCACATATAAGTCGTCATTGAAGATATACAACGTTTACACTGAGTTAAATATTCAACACAAGACTGTTTTTATGGCGTCACCATTTCCTCAAATGGAAATATTGTAGATGTCTCGTGTATCATTTTATACACATTTCTGTCTGATTTTTTTGGGGGGGATCTTTATGAAAAAGAACATGAATAAAATATCAAAACAAAACATAGATATAAAATAGAATAGAATAAAATAAGAAGAGCTACAGTAAGGTTTTAGTTTCTAGAAGCCTTGCACACACGTCATCTTCTTGTTGTTAACAGGAATCCGAACCACAATAAAGGTTTTCTTAGACGCTCTAAAAAGCTTCACTTCCCCTCAATGAAGCATCTACATTTACTTAAAAATAATCTTGAAATCAAAGTGAACTGCCAACGCCCTATAGCCACATCATTATCATTATTTAAAGCCCCATAACAATGGATTTTCACTAGTCTGCAGAAACACATCATTATGTTGGTGTTTTGAGTTGTGTGGGAGTTCAGGATTTTAAAGCTCTTGCTTCACAACTGGAGCTGTCATGATCTCATAAAACAAGCAGGAGTTACATGCATAACTTCACAATCAGTGTTTATTTCTTACAATAAAACTGTAACTAACCCATTAAACCCAGTTTTCCCACTTTAATACACCCCTTAAGTTGACGTGAATTACCGCCTCATGGTTGTATGCCTTCGCTAACCGGTCATGTTGCCGTTTACATCCATGTCTGTCCAAAATGTCATCACTTTGTCATTTGTGTGACATTGGTGTGAAATTGTCATAGTTAGCATATGAATTCTTGAGCTATGGCCAAAAACGTGTTTTGAGAGGCCACAGTGACGTTGACCTTTGACTCTTCACCACCAACATTTAATCAGTACTTGAGTCCAGGAAGACGTTTGTGCCAAATTTGAAGAAATTCGCTCAAGGCGTTCCTGAGATAACGCTTTCACGAGAACGGGACGGACGTGAGGTCACAGTGACCTTGACCTTTTACCTTTGAGCACCAAAATATTATCAGTTCATCCTTGATTCCAAGAGGACGTTTGTGCCTAACTGGAAGAAATTCCCTCTAAATGTTCCTGAGCTATTGTGTTCACGAGAACGGACTAGACAGACAACATATGGCCACGGCTGGCGCGGAGGCATAAAAATCCTCTTGTGCCACACCTTTTGACAATAACCAACTTGGTACAAGTCATCATCGAAGCTCCATATAAGATGTTTGCATTGAGTTAAATATTCAACCCAAGACTATGTTTTCATGGCTTTCACCATTTCCACAAATGGAAATATTCTAGGTATCATTTTATACACATTTCCCCCCAAAAAACTGTCCGATATTTTTGGATCATGAATAAAACATAAAAAACGAAACAAATAGATAAAATAAAGTAACCGAATGCCTTTCATGCATGACAAGGGTGAGTTTACTGTGTGTTAAGCATTACTTCTTACATAAACATGTTATTATTAAGGCCATATTTGACATCATTGGGATCTCCTCTAGGGATCGAAATAATGCTCTGCAGATTTAAACAAGGTTTGGTATCAGTTGAAAGGGTTAAATACTTTGGCACTAAACCAGACCTGCTGAGTAGATCACATTATGATCCACAAAACAAGAAACACACTGTTATTATCTACAGTAAGCCTTCTTTCACTGTGTCCTTCTCTCTCTTGTTTACCTCCCCGTCTACTTTTTCTTTCTTGTCTCTAAAGTGGAGTTAAGAACCTGTGAAACTGGTCCAAAGAGGTCACGATCAACTGAAAGTAAAGAAACCTCTCAGACGGTTTGATCTTAAGCTGAAGCCAGGATTTCTCAACGTTTCACACGCATAGTGAAGGAGGGAGGATGTGACTCTGGGGAAATGCATGCAGCACCACCTGTCACTGTCACAGAGATCAATAGATCTGCAGAGTGTGAGTAAGTAGGAGAAAGTTTGTGTATAGGTGTGTGCATGAAAAGGTGGAGTGGTTAATACACACCTATGTAGACGTATGACAAATACTTCTATATGCAGTGTGTCTGTATTAGCGTAGCACGACAGAAAGTGCTGTTATCGCGGGGACAAGAATAGATTTGTACCACATCCAGACATCTGATCTGGGAACACATCATGCAAAACGCATAGAACAAACACTCCAAGGTCAAACTGTACAAATTTCAGGTTTAATCTACACAATCGTGATTAGCAGATGATACTCTGCTTCGATTGTTGAAAGTGAAAGAGGGATAAAAAAAGGATGCTGGGAGGCTAATGTCACAATTTTGTTGCTTCTCGTTTTTCATACAGCGTGTGTGTTTTCACGTACATAAGAGGATCAGTTGATGATCTGACCTAAGCAGATCAGTGTATTCATGCGAGTGTGTGTGTGTGTGTGTGTGTGTGTGTGTGTGTGTGTCTCCAAGGCATCGAGTCTGGGTCACCCCGCGAGCTCGCCAGTGGAAAGTCTGCATGTTTAATGAGACTTCATTAAACATGGATAGAAAGAGAGGAAGAGGGAGGTCAAAGACGAGGAAAGAACATGACGAGAGACAGAAAAAGGGCAGAGAGGAGAGAAAGTGTCTTTAATGTCAGTCAGAGGGTTACTTTATAAAAGGTCTCTCTTTCTCTCTTCTGGATAGTTATAAAAACTAATAATCTCAGAGGGAAATTATTATGAGTGTTTGTGCTTTTACTTTTACAGCCTGATGACTTCTTGTGATACCTCCTGGTTAACCACCGGATACCAGCATGAGATGTGGGTCAGGCAGTGCGTCACGCTGTGCTCGTGCCTGACCCTGATCTCAGGATGGGTTGCCCATGGGTTTGCTTTCATGTTGAAATACCGATTTCTGCTGCAGCATATGTCCGCAGGTCACACCATCATATAAACAATTACTGCTTTCACAGGTCCAAATCAAAGCAAATGTCATCCGACTGCTGTTAACTTCCCACACAACATAGTCAACTTGTTTTGTCTGTAGGTAGCTGAGTCCTACGAGTTCATGTGGTTGTTTAATCTTTCATTTCAGCCTGTCTGAGAAAACAAAAGTACTAACTGTTAAATAGGGACTGTTTTAACAACTTCAAATTGAAAATTCATTCTTGACCTTGAAAACAGCACTTATCAAACCACAAAATCTCACCACTTTCAAACTCAACTTTGACATGTTGAAGTGGTCAACAACTCTACATTGTGGTGAGGCCGTTTTGTCATCTACTGTATAACTGAATATTTTGGCCTAGCATAAACCCTTGGCCAACCTGTAACTATTCAAAAAAGTAACATTTCCTCTTTTGTGAGCAAAGGAGATTCATATTTGACATGATGATGAAAGCAAGTAGCTACAGAACAACACTAATAAAGTCCATCCTGCCTCCTTTTCCACGCCATGGAGACAGAGTTAGCTAAATTACCAGTTTTGTATCATCTACACACCGGAATATTTCAGTTTTGTTTTTTTTGCCATTTCTTGTAAAATTGACTCAGGTTATAAGTACAGAAAACCAGTCAAGTTTGCTTGCTTTATACAAATGTATGTATATATTTATTACTGTAAATCAAATAACAACACCAAACAATGATAAATATTGTCCAGAAACCCTCACAGGTACTGCATTTAACAGCTGTGTGTCAGAGTGCTGACTTGACTATGACTTGCCCCAAACTGCATGTGATTATCATAAAGTGGGCATGTCTGTAAAGGGGAGACTCGTGGGTATCCATAGAACCCATTTTCATTCACATATCTTGAGGTCAGAGGTCAAGGGACCCCTTTGAAAATGGCCATGCCAGTTTTTCCTCGCCGAAATTTTGTGTAAGTTTGGAGCATTATTTAACCTCCTTCGCGACAAGCTAGTATGACATGTTTGGAACCGTCGTCCAAGTCGAGAGGAAGACACAGAGAGGACAGCGAGAGGAGCAGAAGTCGACAGCGTGCTGGCCGAATGAGGTAGGTTCTCTTATGACAACAACACACTTCAACTTGTTCTAAAGAAATTCTGATCAAGAATGTATTTAGTTATCAGGAAGTTACAGTTTCAACCTTTACTAATATGTGGAATAAATGCTCATCATATAGGTCACTGATCAACAACGAGGGAACAGACAAACTATTGAGAACCCCCCCGCCGGACGCCACGCTGTACCTCATCACAGAGGAACTCCTCATGAACATGAATAGCAGAGCTACAGGATGACATCATTAAGCTGCTTCAATTAAAAATAAATACATATTTTTAATGTACAATTAGTTATTAATCAATTAAATGCTTTATTACTATTTACGTGACTCTTGTGGTCCTCCATAGTTGAGAACAAATGGGCTATTCTGAGCACCGGATAGCATTAAATCTGTCTGACTGATTAACTGTGTGACATTTGGGCTGACAGCTAATTTTCCACATCACTCAACCTATTAAAAAATACACACAGAGATTGGAGAGGGTGCTGGAGTGTACAGGGAGGACAGCCAGAGGGCAAACATGACCAGACTACGCACTAAAGATAAGGAAGGAAAGAGGGTGTAGATAAGGAGGAGGGCAGGTATGGGAAGACACACACATCCCTCATTACATCATGGAGCGATGCGGTAACTTATAGAGTGGAATTAACGGCACAGCAAATCCTCTTATCCAGACACACACACACACACACTCATCCTCACATCACTATCTGTATACCTGATCCCCTCCTCTCAAAATAAATGAGTTCTCTTAATTTTGGCATTATTATTCTGTCTTTAAATGATAAAAACAGTAAACAATTGCTTTAGTAACTGCCAGGGGTTAGATGTTTTTAGTCTCGGTCAAATGGCACACTGATTTCACTGAGAAAAATCACAGACTTCCGCGATTTGGCAAGCAAATTGAGTGCCGAGAGTGCACCAGAAGGGAGGATGACGAAGCCAAGTGTGCCGCTGCGGCAGTGCTGGGGTCACCATGACGACGGATGGAGGGACGATCCAGGGAGGGAGAGAGAGAAAGGGATTATGTCGGCGAAGCAACAGAGTTATATAACAGCCGCCTCTGCAACGGAGGGGGTGTCTCACACAAACACTGATAGAGGTATGAGGTGGTTTGTGTTTACGTGTGTGTGTCTCCAGTAGACATTCATAAGGTTTAACACATTAACACACATCACCTGTCAATAATCAGTGTTAATTTATTCCATTCATTTGCTACGTGTTATTATAGACTAGCTGGGGTTCAATCTTGTGGCTTCAAGTTACCACAAACTCAATTATCAGATACTTGAGGAGCATGTTGCCTTTTTAAAAACACACACACTCCTGTGCTCGATCTTGATTGGTGACTTGACAACAAAGGATGTGTAATGTGAAAGGTGGCACTTGTAGTGACATATGTACAGATGCAGTTCAGTCTCATCAATCTCTCGTGCTGTGTTTACACTACGAGCGACAAAAGAAACAAAACGGCCAAGCATGATCAGCTATATTGTCGACGTTGAAGTGTTGCTCAAGCGCTCGTTGACGTAGTTATGTCGTTAAATAGCGCTGGGAACAGCACTTTTTTTTGGTGGAACAGGGTGAAATAAAAACATATGATTGGTTGATACGTTTATGTGCTGAAAAAAGCTGGGACCAGCTCTACTTTGATTTGTGGCGAGTCACGCCCGTCACGCAGCGACAAGTGTCGGGCGTCAGTTTATAGCTTCATGTCACTGGCTTCAACTGAGAATGACTTGTAACCTGTTGTGTCGCTCATAGTGTGAACACAGCATCAGCCACAGCAGGTGGAGAAAAAGCTCTACAAACCAACTGTACATCACCGAGGAGTGGGCAATGTGACGATATATATCGTCAAAACAATATAAAAATGTCTGTCATATATATTTTTCTATATTGTTTCTATTGCAATATAGGCATTTATTTTTTCTCTATAATTTGACCTAAAATATGCTATGTTTATTTTGCACTTCTCATATAGACTTATTTATTGAATAACCAGAAAACATGCTATATCGTGATATATATCATTATCGAGATATGGAATGACCGATACCGTGATAGAAGATTTTGCCCTAACACTACCTCCTCAGCACTAATTGGCTGACAGATAAATTTGGCGACTAGCTGGTGAACATAGTGGAGACAGATATTTCCCTCAGAGGTTTGTGGTGACAAAAACAGAGCTGAAAGCAGAGTGAATATTTTACTTCCCCCATCAGATGGATAAAAACACAACTCCAATTTAATCCCAATGTTGCTCCATGTTTCTGCTGCCCTAAAATGGCTAATGTGGGTTTTAGTACTGAAATGATTTATCAATTCCTTCATTAGTCAATTTTGATTATCGTCTTTTATCATTGTAAATTGAATATCTTTGTTTTTAGGCTTTGAAAGGTCACTTTGAGCTCTGGGAACTTGTATTGGGCATTTTTCAAAATGTTCCAGCATCTTATAGACTGAAAAAAGTATAGATTCATTGAAAAAATAACCAACAGATTTGCTCATAATAACCTATTCTTGCAGCCCTACAGATTTGAGTCTTCAAAGTTGTGCTGTGACACCAAATGTTGCTCACCAGAGATCTAAAAATGGATTTTCAAATCTTCAGAAATTAAATTTGTATCAAGACCTTAAAACTACTTGAAGCTACTGGATATATAATGCTGCCAAAATCTATTTTATGTCTCCCTGTAAACTATTCATCTACCTTCCCATACCTCCTTCCAGTCTGAAAACCTCTGTACTCTCCACTGTAGACCAGGTTGAGATGGAAAATCCCTCACCTATTTACATATGTCTGTCTAGGTGTGGTGAGCTTTGACACTCTGATTAACCACCAGTGGAAACGCACAGAGACGCTGCTCGTGTATGTACAAGGATGCTTTCAGTTTAGAGTGGTGTGCAACAAATGGAAAATTTCAAGGACTGAATGAATGAATGAATCAAATGTTACACTTCAAAAATCCTGAAACAGTTTAAAATGCATTGGTTGATCCAAATTAGGCAGCAAATCAGGCTTTGAACAATTAACTAGAAAAACAGATTTTTAACAACTAAAATCCCCAAAACACAGATGACGATTAGGTCCACAAAAAACAACTATGTGCTAATCTGGAGACAACTTCACTTCTTTTTTTTTTTTTAGATTAAACTCAAAATTTCAATAAAAAATGGAGTCATTAAATAGGTGATTTCCTACGAGAATAAAAAGAAGGATTCAATGACTGAAAGGACAATTAAAAAGGAATTTGGACCAGACAGCTGGCCGTGGCGTGAAGATTAACCCTCTGCTGTGTTTACAAGTGTGACCATGGCAACGCACACAGAGAGGTGTTGCTGTACTAGAGTCTATTTTCAGCTCAGACAGGTGTGTGGTCCTTGGTAAATGTCCTGTATGTGTTTCTAGCTGCTAAAATGTGTCATTTATCGACAACTAAAGGCAGGCTCAGTGACATTTTGCGCAGGTTAACTTGTTAGCAGTCATGAGTTCAGCAATAAAAACATGAGATGATTATCATGATCAGTTTAGGACTGCACCTAATGATTATTTCTACCATCATTTAATCTGCCAAAAACCACAATTTTTCACAATCCTACTTTCCGAGAACCTAAGGCGACGAATTCAAATCTTTTGTTTGACCAATAGTCCAAAACCCAAAGATATTCACTTTACCATCACATAACACAAAGAAAGCCACCAAATCCTTGTAATATAGAGGCTGGAAACAGGGAATAGTTGACATTTTTGCTTGAAAGAAATTACTTAAACATTAAAATGATAAAATAGTTCCAATCGATTAGATCAAAATAGTTGCAGATTCATTTTATGGAAGTCGACTAATCAATTAATTAACTGATCTTTCAAGCCTGTTTTAAAGAATTTTATTTTAATTACTTAGGGCTGCAATTAAAAATGATTTTCATATAAATCAATCCAATGATTATGTTCTCAATTAATTGTTTTGTCTATGCAATGCCAGAAAATAAACAAAAATGACAGTTTCCTAAAACTCAAGATGACCTCTTCAAATGTCTTCTTTTGTCTGACTAACTGTCTAAAACCTAAACATATTTCATTTGCTACCGAATAAAGTAAAGAAAAACAGCAAATCTTTATAGACGAGAAGGTGGAGCAAGAAAATTTGTGGTATTTTTGCTTGACAAGTGACTAAAACAGTTAGTCGATAATCAAAATAGTTGCCAATTAATTTTCTGTCGATTGACTAATCGACTAACTGTTCCAGCTATAATATTAATAATAATAATAACTGGAAGACTAGCTGTTTCAGCTCTAATATTACTATTAATAATAACTGAAAGACTATAGCAAATTAATGTGAATCAGCCCTGTATACCTGTTTTGTCTGGAAAGCAAAAACTAGCCTACTGTGGTCACATTATCCAGATTGACATATTTTGGGGTGAAAGAAAGACAGCAGGGTGTGATTTCTCATGCTGATGAAAAGAAAAATGCATTTGTGTGTCCTACATCTGAACCCTTGGCCAAATAACTAAACATATAAATATCAATATGTACTATATAAATAACACATGAAGGTAGTTGATAAATCATGTGTTGTATCCTCTACTCTAAATATAGTCATGTCCTCCATATATGAACTCATTTTACACTGAGACTTCCACAGATGTCGCCCACATACCAAAGACAAGAATGATGTTGCTTACGTCTAAAAAAAAGGCCTTAAAGCCACCACACAAATAGGCTATAAGCTTATTTATTACTGTGCAACGTTTTAAGCTCAAATATATCACTGACATGCCAGAGAAGCTGGCGACTGGCCTCCCACTAGTGAGCACTATGTGTCAGACATTTATCAAAACAATGTCCAGTGCTGTAACAGATCTAGACTGCATGGCTGCATGCGTCTTCACTGTGACATGGGCTTGGCATGGCACCGTGGTGAGAATACAAGTAGCTTCCACACAAACATAACACTGAGCCTATATGCAGCCTGTCTGCAGACACAACGCAGTCAGAAATATACTGAGTCATACGGGGCACTGCCTGGAGGCTGGAGAGAAGAGGATGGGAAGTTCAGCTTCACAGACCTTTCTCTCAAACCTGAAATCTGCAAATTCTTCTAGTCAATCGGACTTGAGGTCTTGCTACGGCTCTTTACCTTTACTGACTGACAATGCAAATAAAAAGCTGCCCTATTCGTTTGATGCTTTTTCTATCACTCTTGTAGTTTCAGACAGAAAATGCCAAAAGTGAAGACGTATTTCAACTTGTACAACGGCTGATTTGAAGTGTCTGTTCACCCAAATTACAAAAAAAAACATGTTTTTTTTACTAACTCCTAGTGGCATGTAGTCATCGGTTTTATCTGCCCGGGTTTTAGGGCTGTCAAAATTGGCCAAAACGTACAAATCTTCATTTTAAAAAAACACATAAACAAAAAACACACGAACTAAACTCGGAAAAAAAAGTTTGGAAACTTGTGTTTGGTCGATTATTTCTCTGTTGTTACAATGCTAATTGGCATTGTATTTTACATCGTTGGAAAGCTCGCAGCCACAACAGCCTGGCACCTCCTCCTCATGCTGGTCACCAACCTGGTTACACGTTGCTGTGGTATTGCATTCCATTCCTCAACCAGGATGCAACTTGGTTTTGCGGAACACCAGCTTCAACTTGCCCTATCGCATGGGCGTGGTAAAATTTGCCAAAATTCTCTGCCAATGCTAAACAGTGTGGCCTCCTATTGGTAATGACTCTTGTTTTGAGCTCCAGGAGCTGCCAAACGGGTGCCTGATTTGCATGGGGCCTGCTGGGTGCTGCGCCCTACGAAAGTGATCTTTGGTGTCTGCTCCAAGCATCGGCATGCCACGTTTGTCTAATTAGGATAAGGCCCACGCGATAGGGCAAGCTGAAGCTGGTGTTCCGCAAAACCAAATTACATCCTGGTTGAGGAATGGAACGCCATCCCACAGCAACGTGTGACCAGGTTGGTGACCAGCATGAGGAGGAGGTGCCAGGCTGTTGTGGCTACGTATGGATCTTCCACCCGCTACTGAGGCTCCTGACGGTGTATTAAATGAATACATTGTAAAATTGCCAATATGTCTTGTTTGTTCCTTGTTACTGATAGAGTTCAATAATCCAATCCACCACACAACTCAAAACAAGAGTCAACACCAACAGGAGAATACACTGTTTACCATTGACGGAGCATTTTGGCAAATCTTTCTTGGGCGCTACCCACATAATTAGCTGTGCTGCTCATCCCACAAATGCATGATCCTTACAAGTTGGACATCATTGTGAAGGTAAAAAAACAGGCTTTCCAACGATGTAAAATACAATGCCAGTTAGCATTGTAACAACAGAGAAATAATCCACCAAACACAAATTTCCAAACTCCAAGTTTATTTGAATATCTATTTTTGCGCATTATGTCCATGACACTGTGTCCTAACTGGCCACGAGCGACGCATCAGTGTGCCGTTTTGAGCTGAACTTTTGTTGGATACCCTGTTTCTATGTATTCCTGTCACCCACTTTGAAAGTGACACAACGGACGAGGAACGGCTCATTCGTGAAGTTGAAATGAGGAGTTATCTATACGACACCTCTTCATTTCTCTACAAAAACCTAAATAAGGTGGCAGCTGGTTGAAGATAGATCACCTGAAAGTTTCCTACTTGCTGTTGGCTATATTGTAAGTCATTTTCAGTAAATATCGCAATATAAAACGTGTCTGTTTTTCTTTTAATATTCGCACATATATTCAAATTTAGAATGTTCGTTGACTTCGTTGACAGCCCTACCGGGATTTGAGATACGTCTCAAACATTTCTCTCACCACACTAAGACAATGGAGGTGTGGTATTTATGGCGCTCACAGCACTGAAAATGATCTTTTAAAAAAATCAAATCAAAATAAATGTGTCTTTCCAGTAACAGTGTCAGCGCTAATCTGGATAATCCCCTGAACACACAGTTTTTACAGGTACTATTTCTTCACAGAAAGTAGTTCCAGGTGTCCACAGCATGTTCTGTGGATGATCACAAGTAACAAGGACGGACATTGGTTCTGGAAAAGACAATTTCTATTGAATTTAAAGGGCATACACTGCTAGCACCACAAAAAAAAAATTACATTCACCTCCATTGTAATGGGCTGGAAGCAGATATCTCAAGAACAGATATCTAAAAACCTGGATCAGTAAAACCAAAACTAACTGGATAGCTGGATATACCTCTAGAAGTAAGATTAATTGCATTGTGTAATGAAAACAGTGTATGTCCAAATTCTGTGATTTTGGTCTGACAAAATTCTCCTTCTGATTGAACAAAGTAAATGAGCAAAAATTGATGTTTCGTAAACAAAAAAAATTAATAGGAGACCAATCCATAGTGCTCACTCTGACAAATCTACAATATAACCTGAGCGATGTCCTAATCAGAATTACAACACCGCTCATACAAGCCAAGGCTACAAAACACAACAGGTTTTTTCCAGCACGCCAGGCCTGTCAGGAGCCACAGCGTCATTTAAAAATGTGCACACCTAAATGCTCTCCTGAGGGCAGAGTTTGTTTATTTGGCACGATTTCAGGTGTTTGCTTAATGCCAAACCGCAGACTATCTCTAGCCCCCTCTTGTATTTTTAGCATGAACTTGATGGAATTTAAGAGCGGCAATATAACCCGTCTTTGCCCTTCAAGGTTTGTCTATCTGGCGTGTTTATCGGCCGGCCCGTTAATCACAACACCGACAGAGATATGTGAATCACTGGAGATAAATAAAATCATCCAGTCCTGGTGACTCAAACAGCAAAGACAAGAAAGCCCTGGTTATGACGTCTAGCACAAATGCAATTTGATTTATCTCCTTTACATTCAGGTAGCTGAAGGGAGAAAAAAACACTTAACTTCCAACTATAAGAGACGTCAGAGATAAAGAAGCCCCGAGGAAAGACAGATAGGTGTGATCTGCTTCTTAAAAGGGTTTTACTCGAATGATTCATGACTCAGCTGTTGTCGTCACTGGAGTCTCTGCCCAGACAAGCTCAGCTAGGCACACAAGATCAAGCTTAATCTTAAATTATTTAAAGAAAACACAGATTTTCTGTTTTTAAATCCAGTTTCTTTGACTAATCTTACAGAGCTGCACATTTGAAAAGTTGTAATTGAAGACTTTTTTTAATGTTACCTGCAATTTTAGAACCAAAATAAAGAAGCAAAGCTGGGAAAACCTACTGTTTTCAAGTGACAATGGTTGTTTGACTCATGCAGAAAACCGTGTTTAAGAGTTTTAACCTTTAATTAAAGTCTGTAACTTTCTCATATGAGTCATCTTCAGCGTGATCTGATTCCAGTGAAAGCTAGCGTTGTTGTCTACGTCTGCCAGGTGCAAGCAGAAGATCAGAGGCCGACAGAAAGACAGGTTGTGATGATATGACCGACAGATGAAAGACAAAAAAAGAAAGCAGACAGACAGACGGAGACATAGAGGTCGTGGAGGAATAAAAACAGACGAGCAGAAGAGGCCTAGGAAGAGACAGACGGGGTCCTAATGACAGACAGACAGGTTTGTGAGGACAGGCAGACAGACGGGGTGTGTAAGCTGAGAGCTGCAGGGGGAGCAGCGCTGGAGTCCAGCAGAGGATCTGATATCTGAGACCATGGAACAAGAAGACACACAACACCGACCCGGTTTCACACTGAGCCACCGAACGACACGACTCTGCTGCTGACAGCACTGAAGAGGTCACTGCCAAAATACTGTGCATCAAAAAGAGCATGCACACTCAAAAATATAATGACTTCTGTTTCTGTTTTAAGAGAGGAAAATGAACAAATGTTTCAGCTAGGCCTTGTAGATATATCAATATCTGTATATAAAATCTATGCCTGGCGATAGGTAGCAAGAAACTACAGCAGAGAAATGCCAAAGATATCTATGAGGTAATTTAGAAACAGCATTGCGATAACAGTTTGTCTATTTTTCAACTAGGAAATCCTCCGCTTGGTACAAATTATGGTTGAAATTCTTTTTTTTTTTTTTTAAACAGCATATGAAATTCTTATGAAAAATCTTTGTTTATGTTATGTATTAATGTAGCGTATTGGCCTATATATATATCATCATGCTCTAGTGGGCAATAATTGTGCAATAAACTTAGACTTTAACTTTCCTTTTATTCTTGGTTGAGCACAAGGTTTTTGTCTTGTACTTTTAAATATTCCATCAAGTTAATCATTCAGCACTTCTAAAATAGTGACAATACACTCTGCAAGCATCACATTGTGTCAATTTGTGGCTTAAATACTAAACGAGTAGTAAAATCTGACCCATTTTGCACTATAAAATCATTTTTGACAGAACGGTAGGCAGATTTGCATGACCAAAAGTTCCATATTTAAGTCATGACAACTGAGCAACTGAAGAAAACTGCGAGACGCAGCTGCAAACTTCCGAAAAACCTCGTGAGTGGACTTTCAAGTTGAGTTTGTTTTTTCTTCTGGTCAAATATTTGACATATATATTCTTCTGTACCCTTTAGGCAAGCTGTGTTTGCTCCTGTATTTTTACTAGTGTTGTCATAATACTGGAATTTCTAACTTCAATACAATAACTTGAAAAATATCGATATTCGATACCGCGGGGGGAAAATTGACAATTTTTATTAAAAACATAATAGCAATGTGTGTGTCAACTCTACGCCATTTAAAGGATTTTTGGTTAAGATTTTATTTGTCATAGGAATCTCTCGCCTTTAGGCATTTCTCATATGTCAATACACATGTGTACATGTGTAAAGACATGTGTAGACACCTAGGCCAAACAACACTGACTGTCTGATGAAGGATTTTTCAGCAGACTGCTTATTAAATTAAGTATTACCAAACTGCGCCATCCAATGTGCAGCAAGGCTCTCTAGAGTGACACTTCATTTCCCAATGCCTCAATGCGATGAGTTAAAATATTAAAGACAACATACACTGCAAAAATGTAAAACAACTAGCACAGACAAAGACTTTTCTTATTTTGTGACATGCAAAAACCAAGCCAGCGTGCAAATGCAAGAAGTGTACAGCGTCTTACCTTTTTCTGGTACCACACCACAGCATCTTTTACTTTGGAAGCCATTTACATTTCCCTTCTCCCGTCTAGGGCATCTTAGACTGAAAACACACAGCGACAGAGAGAGAGAAAGAGAGCAGTGTGAGTAATGAAGAGAGGGAGAGGAGGACTGAGGTCTATATACCTGGTAGGAAGGTGTGTCCAGACAACTGACTAAGGGGAAAGGGAGGGGAGGACACACACATTAACTACAGACACTAGTGTGTGATTTTGCCTTTCTTCCTAAATAAAGCAGAAACACACAATGTACATTTCTTCTTCTGATCTTTTTGCTCCTGAATAACACACACAAACATTAGTAATAAGGCCAGTCGATCTCACTAGTCGTCTCCCTTGACGCCCATCTTACAACATAAACAAACAGTCCTGGGGATGGTTATTACTCTGACAGTGGTGAGTAGAGATGGTTGTTCCCACTAAATCATATTCTGACACACACACAAACACAGACACACACAAATACGTTTTCCGGAAAAATTTTGGGAACGGCTGCTGGATACCTTCCAGTAGTTTGGGTGTGTGAGTGATTGGTTAGGAAAGAAAGGTCATAAACACACACAGTACAAATACATTTTTTAATTAAGGGATGATGTTGCTGAACGTTGCATTGAAACACGTAAACCACACACACAAGTGCATTAATGTGTTGAGTGTATCTATTTTATGGGTGTATATGTGAGAGTGTGTGTGCCTCTACGCAGCACCAACTCAGCACCCGGTTAGCTTAGCATACAATAGCATAAAGACCGGAAACTAGCTCTGTCCATTGGTATCAAAATCCACCTATCAGCACCCCTAATGCTCCCTTATACAGTATTAAATGTACAGTGTGTAGGATTTGGCAGCATCTAGTAGTGTGTTTGCAGATTGCAACCAACTGAGTACCCCTCCGTTCACTCCTCCCTTTCCAAGACTGCAGTAACGTGAGCCAACGAGTGCAAAACCGTGGTAACGCCATTCGCATCGCTCAGAGGCCATACCTACCATAATAAAAGTAGTTTAAGAGCGACAGAAGTCAGGCGGCAGCTGGCGGTAGCATGGTTTTGCACTATGCGGCTCACATTACCGCAGTTTCACAACTGTGTCGGAGAACTA
Source organism: Sebastes fasciatus (assembly GCF_043250625.1). Classification (NCBI taxonomy): domain Eukaryota; kingdom Metazoa; phylum Chordata; class Actinopteri; order Perciformes; family Sebastidae; genus Sebastes; species Sebastes fasciatus. The sequence goes on from NC_133817.1 coordinate 16,924,222, forward strand.
CGGTGGCCTTCAGGTAACGTAAAAATGCAAAAGGTTCTCTCTAGAGCCAGTATTTGGTTTGTCCGTTCAGGGCTACTGTAGAAACATGGAGGACTCCGTGAAGAGGACCCACTACCTATGTAGATATGAAGGGCTCATTCTAAGCTAACGAAAAACACAACGATTCTTAGTTTCAGGTGATTACACACTAATGAAAACATAGTTATGAATATTATATTCCATTTCTGCCAATAGATCCCCTGAAATGTTACACACTGTTCCTTCATTTATATCCACAAAGCATGGTATTCTGTAATTAATAACATATGTATAGCATCACACACAGACTCAAATCTCTGAATAAAAGGTGCTATATATATATATATATATATATTATATATATATATATATATATATATATATATATCTATGTGTTCTAAGCAGCAGAGCTCAAGTATAACTGACAGACCCACAGAAATGTAGCAACACCTGTAAACTCATTTTTATCACCAGACCTCAGGTTATTTTATTTCATTATCAACATGTAGCTATGGATGATATTCATGAGTAACCACCACCAAAATAAACCATATGTTGTATTACTATCAATTGATTGTCACTAGCTGGGTCACTGATGGGAGATTGCCAGCATGCGTCTATGACAGAGTGTACATTAAGCGTGCAGTGTGTCAGTGTTACAGTCAGAGTTTGATTACAGTAAGGCGTCTTTGAAACAGGATCTTCTGGTGATGGAGGTGATGTGAGCTTGTTTGTTGTGGTTTTAAAAAAAAGGGAACCAGAGCAGACAGAGTTTTAACTGGAACCTGAGCTTCAACAGGTATTTGACACTGAGAACAACAAAGAAAGACTCATTTAGCTAATGTTACATTTTACTAGTGCTGGGACGATTCATCTCCCGATTCGATACTATCACGATACTCGAGTGCCAATTCGATATGTATTGCGATTTTGAAGTACTGCGATTCTTATATAGGTAAAAACGTTAAGAGTAGAAACCTCCTTAGGTCAGTGGATGTGAAAGAGGAAGACGAGGAGAAGACGCGGTTAATGAGAGAAGAAAAAAATGGAGAATCCGCGGTTAGCCACTCTCCTTCCCCTCTTCCTTCCTCCTCTGTTTCTCTTCAGTCTCTTTGTATTCCTTTGTTACATAAGTGCAAAGTGTTGTCCTGCTGTGTGAGTGGGAGTGATGGAGGGGCAGATAGATGGAGAGTGATGGAGGGCAGCGGCTGCAGGCCAGGCTGACTCAGGGCGGCAGCAGCTTTCTGTTTTCTCTGTAGCTTCATCGGTTGGCAGGAAATACTCAACCCCATGAAATATTGCAAAAATATGTTTTATTTTTTGAGGTGGAGCATTACTTAGAAGTTTGCCATTTCCCTTAGCATTTCAAACTTGACATTTGAACCTTTAAGAGTGAAGACATTCTGCTTTGCATGTGAAGGCTTGTTTGTGCTGTCAGCCTCAGCCTGCAGGGTAGTCGATCCCTGACGCAAGTGTTTTCCAGTGAGTTCTGAGTCATACTTTCTTTCAAAAATATTTTTTATGCTTAGAAGTGCTGCTACTTTTATGATAGTTTTCATAAGAAAGCCATTGATGAGTCAAATTGTGTGGCCATCTGCAGTCTGTGACGCTGTGTGAGATCAGGACCGTTTAACAGCTCCACAGCTTATCTGCCAACAACCAAACCGCAACACTTGGTGTTTATATATGCGATAAAGTCGCCACCTCAAACAAATAGAAGAGTATTAGTGCGAGAGTGTGTCAAAGTCCTCGTGTTCAGAGCGAGTTTGAGCTCAGTGTCAAGAATGTGAGAATTTGAAGCTCAAAAGCAGCCAAGTGTGAACGATATCTACGTCAAGCACAGGCGTCTGCGGGTAGTATTAACTGAACACACACACACACAGGGCAAACCACCAGCTGACTAATGCACAAAAATGCAAAGAACCCTGGTACTTTACCCGTAAATGCTGCCTGCACGCTGCTCATAAGGCTGCAGAGGGTGTATGCATTTCTGCGTGCATGAGCGTGCATTTTTGCCCCAGAAGGCCAGAGACATTTTTAGCAACAGGAAGAAAGGCTCTTGCTTGCTGCGTTGTCTACAATTACAATCATCCCTCCTTCCCCCATCTTTCACTGCTGAACCACACTATTCCTCACATATCATACTCTCCCCTATACAAGCAAAGAAAGCATATTAGAACTCAAACTTAACGGTGAAAAAACTATGCAGGTTTGTCCTTTTTACGTGCAGCGGTTACACAAGTAAATGAGTTTACAGTGTCAATAATGGCCGTCATATTAAAACTTAAGAGGCGAGACTGAGATGGAGGTGATAGAGGCGGTGAAAGAAAAGGAAGGAGGAGGGTGTATGTAATGAGAAAACACCATGTGGAGGGTGAGAAAGCAAGAAAAGTATTCTATCCTGCTTCCTTCTGCTCACATAAACACAAGAGACAGAGGAAGAGTTTATTTCTCATTCACACATGAGAGTAACCCGCCCATCCGAAACTCACATTCACACGCTTTTTTCTGGTGCTCTAACAGAGACTCAAACTATTCGGCTCTGCAACGAGAAGAAATTTAAATATTAATTTCCCGGGACAAGTGACTTGTTGTGTTGGCTCGCTTACATGCCAGAGGAGGAAAGCAGCTCGCACTCAAAAAGCCTAAATCTCCTAATTTTTAGGGAAGCATTAGATCAACAGAATAGTCCTTTGTTTTAGTGCTGCAGCTTATAATTATTTTCATTATTGAGTCCAAGATGTTCAAATTACTTTATAAGAGAAAACAGGTGCACTGCTGGTCGGTGCTCTGCCCTTAATATTAAAAAATATTCAAGAAAAAAGGGTCGTCCAGTAGTTGAAAATAAAGCAAAAGAACCACCTCATGTTTTGATTTTTACATACAACTAATGTACTACTAATGAAACTGTGGTTGCAGCTTGGCATGGAGCCTTTTTAAGAGCATGATGTGTTGCCTGTCTCAGCTGATATAGAGCTGCAACAATTAATCGATTAGCTGTCAATTATTTAATGTATCGCCAACTAACTTCTCTGATTCCAGCTTCTTAAATGTGGATATTTTCTGGTTTCTTTACTCCTCTATGACCGTAAACTGAATATCTTTGAGTTGTAGACAAAACAAGACATTTGAGGATGTCATCTTGGGCTTTGGGAAACACTGATCAACATTTTACACCATTTTCTGAAATTTTATTGACCAAACAACTTATCTGTAAAATATTCAACAGATTAATCGACAATGAAAACAATCGTTAGTTGCAGCCCTAATATGATAAACCGTCCAAAAAGTGGGGAGCTGGAACCAGACAAAGTTTGGCATTCATTTTCAGCCGATTAACTAATAATCCATTAATTCAACTTATGCTTTCAGAACTACTTTGTCTGCTCGTGTTCATATAAAAACATTATTTTAGTGGGAAGAAATTAAACGACAAAGAGGTGATCAGGAGCACAAAAACTATAGTTATACATTTTACTCTTGTGGGATTTCTGCAAATAATATAAGAGGTTTTCGGATAAGAACAACATCACTGTTAAATCCACAATAAAACAAAAGTGTTGGTGTCTAATTACTGTACAGCAACAACTGCTAACAACTGAACAAATGACAAGGTGTCAGATTGTGCAACCAAAAACATTAAGCATGACCAGAGAGAACATGAACAGACATTCATCCAGACAGACAAACCGACGGGAGCGACACCCCGTCATTAGTGGAGTCGGACAATAAACAGCAATGTTTTCTGTTTTTAACTCTCAGACAGATTTAAGACTTCAAATCCTCCCCATGCAGAGACAAAGATAAGAAAAATCAGGAAGATCCTCCCTGCTCAAAGCCTCGAAATCCCCTCGTCATACCTCCGTGGGACGCCAACGCTGATTCACACACATTATCAGACAAAAACACACACATTGCCTAATACGACTTCACACACAGGATTAAACTGCTGGGTTATTATTTATGCTGGAAAAACACAATGAGAAGAAATAGGCTGGCTGGGTGAGTTCTTTCCCAAGACACTTTTTCCAAAACCACACATCCACAGTGTTCCCAAAATACTCTGTGGTTTGCTAAAGGGTATTTAGGGAACAGAGCCGAGACAACAGACGCACACACAGCTAGTTTGTTTTCGACGTCTATGAATCCTGTGACCAGAATATATACATAATGTCTAAGAAGTGAAGCTCCTAGATTCAAGGCTACATTTCTGACCTGGAATCATATATTTTAAAGGTTGTAATATTCACCTTTCTCCAGGTCATTGTCATACCAGTAACTCTGCTAACAGCAAACGCGTGTCAACAAGAAAGCTCCGTTCACAAACGCACCCCCATTACAAAGCTCTCAAAGAATTCAACGAGCACACGCACACTAATACACACACACACACACACACACACACACACACACACACACACACACACGCACACACAGTCTGCAGCCATCAGGCTCGCCAAGTCTGTATGACCAGTAGTCTGTCTGAACTGACCCATTTACAGAGCGAGAGGTCAACTAAGTGTGTATTATGAAGGCCACAGTTTGTATGAGGACTCTGTTTGACAAGTGTACATGCATGTGTGTCTTTGTGTGAGCAGGAAATAGTTGAGTGTAATTAGCCATACAGTACATACAGTCTCTTGGAGCCAGTGTATGAATGTTAATGGGAATGAGAAGGCGGAGTAAGACAAAAGAAAAGAAGAAGAGAGAGATACTAGGATGACAGTGTTTAACCATCTAAGGGTGTTTTTCAGTGAGGTTAAAGGAACAGTTCAGGTGTTTTGAAGTGGGGTTGTATGAGGTACTTATCCATAGTCAGTGTATTAAAAAATGTGCGATTAATCGTAATTAAATATGGACGATCATGCGAATAATCTTAAATTAAATATTTGAATCGATAGACAGCCGTAATATTAATTTAATTTAATTAACAATCGATCTTTACCTCTAGGGCCTACTAGGAATGCAATATGGATACAATCTATGTTATTGTGTTGCCATACATGATAGAGTGATACATTTTCTGAAAAGCAAATCTATTGAGAAACTATTTATAGATAAAATAACTAGACAATAAGGTATGTTTTGCCTCATTCGGCAAAGTAATTTGATAAATCAGCGCAATTCATCACGTTGATGCAAAAATCATGTAAAAATCCAAGATTACCATCAATCCAACCTGAGCGTTGATCGACGACATTGCATACAACAGCATTAATAGATTCAGAGATGTTAAAGGGAGAGGTATAAATTGTCATCTTGACCAATAATTGAAAAAAATAATCATCTTAAATTCTGAATCCAGGCACACAAAATCACCACAGCTAAATGAGTGTTGAGAGCGATGGTGTGGTATGTGGAAGTCACATGTGTGTTTTTAATAATGTTTCTCATGTGATTTATTGTAATTGGTTATGTAACATGCCACCCTTGCCAGACTTTTTAATTTGACACCTTACAGCTACTCTCTTTCACTCTCACACTCTTGCTCTCTGTCAGTTCTTAATGTCCAACATTAAATTCAAATGACTGGGTTGGTTCCCAATAACCGGTTACATTTTGCACTCAGTTCGAAGTTGTTAAAATACCTCATTTGTGGATGGCAAATATGTAATCCAACTGGCAAAGCCTGATATGTTTTAAATCTTAAACACTTTACAGGGTTTCCTGCAGCATTATATAGTTTTTATTAATTATATTAGGCTTATTAAGCTGGCTTATTAAACTGGCTTATTAAGCTCCAGGAAAAACAATTAGCGGTGCTTCAAAACTATTCAAACCATAATCTGCGAGATGAGCTGTGTCTGGATCTGTCTGATTGATCATATCGTACCTTCACTTCACAGTAACTAATCAGAGCAGCACGTTACAATGTTGGGTAAAAGGTAAAGATGAACACATACGAATGGAAAACAGATAAAGGGAGTCAGAGATTTGGCTCTAGGTTAGAGAGGTTACATGGCTGTAGGATTCCTGATTTGATAAAACGCTTTCAAACCACAAACCTAAAAAGGACTTTTTCTCTCAAGCATCGACTTGCGTGACCTCTTGAGGCTTGATGGTCCCGATTATACCTTAAAAGTATGTCTATGGAAGCGTCTTGGGTTCAGCAGAGCAGAGGAGAAACACATTAAGGTCAGTCAGTGAAGTGTACGTTTCCTAAACCTTGTGATGTGTAACTGTGTACGCTCCTTCATCCCTCCATCGGCATCAGAGGTTTTACAAGCTGGATTATCTTTAAAACGAGTCACGTTAAGTGTTAAATTTAGGGTGGTGGGAAGATTCATGTGACAGGCTTCGTTTTCCTTTCTATATGGAAGCCGGAGAGATATCTGTGAGAATGTGTCACTATCTGCTGAAAGCCTGAGGTGGGCGACCTTAGAAAACTAACAGAAAATCATCACTGTGAACTATAAGTCAGCCACAACAAAACTGAAAAATAGAGGGCTTTCATTCAGTTGTGGAAAACGAATTTTTGTGCTCGATTACCCACGGATGCTGCTAAATTTGGCCTGAAAAAGACTGTGGCAGTCAGACAAGTTTAGATGGAAACTGTGGAAAACTCCTCGGGCACTGATCTTTATCAGAGCTGACCACAGAGCTGTTTTCACATGGACAAATGACAGAGTAGGGCTTCTTTTTAAACAGCGAGACAAAATCAATGGGACAGCAGAAAATAGAGAGTATATATAGAGAAGATTCCTCTGGCTTATCAGTGTAATGTCTCTCTGGGATGTCTAATGAAAACACAAGAGGAGACCTCCTCCATGAGTCTGGTAACTCGTGATGTGTAACAGGAGCCGCTCCCTCTCTCTCTGGGTGCTCTATATTTCATGATGGGTGCAGGTTACATCTCTGAGCTGGGCCGAGGGGGGGGCCAGGCACGCGTGTGTGTGCGTTTGTTTGCATGCCAACAGGAAATATGACGCTGCTCAATCGACGGTGAAGGGTCGAAGGTGTCAGGGGGATTCTGAGAGTGAGTGTTTGTGTGAAGCAGAGGGGTGGAGGGAGATGGGGATCATGGTTTCCATCATGTAGGGTGAATCCCTGACAATCTCAAGTGACACTACACTTGCCCTATACAGGGCTTGATCTTATAGCAACACATGCACACACTGCAGTTAGATAATTAGTTATTTACTGTCATGCACATGTAACTGCCCCAGGCCCCATGAGGCCCCATAAGACATCAAAAATACTGTTGTTGACAATAACATAACTTATTAACATATAATATTATTACATTGCACACAAAGTACTTTTTCTCTACAAAATAAAGCTGGGCAGACGCTGTACATTTCATTTCAATCTTGTACGTTGTGTTAACTCTCACACTACATATTTAATCAGGCTTTCTATACGGTACAGAACCTGCGACTTATATGCTCACAAAGTACAAGATAATCGCATCCTCAACAATGGTGATAAAAAGAGAAAGGTAGTGTTACTTTTGCTTTTCTTTCATCATAGAATTGCACAGAGGAGAAAAAGAAAAATATGCAGATGTCTGTTCTGCAAATTCAGTTTTAAATCACAGCACAGCCTCGGTCAAGACAGAAATTTTAGGCGCACAACATGTAAAATGCTTCTCCAATAATATTAAGACAAGCTCACTACAGTTTATAACAATGTTTTGACAGTCGTCATGACAAAAATCTGACTGTGGAAGTTCTCAAAAGACAGACGACCAACATTTTTAACAGGCCAGAAATCCACCCGATCAGCAAGATCATTGATCGCTCAAGGAATTAATCGGGTGTCTTGACACCTCTAAAACTGAACTTCAAACATAAAGAGCAATTTGCACTGGGCATCATGAATATTACACTGCAACCTGTTCTGGGAAATCCTAATCCAGGGATGTCCATGCAAAATGTCTCAGTTAAAGATCTTTCTAGTGAGCCGCTGTGCAGGCTTAAGACTAATCCAAAGTCAAATCATCATCTTGTATTGATTTATTTATTTAACATTTGGAGCTTTTGTCGCATTTCTGGACACACTGATAACATGCAGTAGGAACATGGGGAAACTGTGTGTGTGTGCATTTGTTGGATAGGAAACCAGTAACGACAGACGAACTGAAATAACTGAATCGTACCAACACACATACACACAGACTAAAAAAAGCCCTGCATGCTCTTGTGCTCTCCTCAGAGGGGAAGTATGGCCCTTTTCACATTCTCTTATTTTTCCATAATGAACAATACTCATGAACTACTATGTGTGTGTGTGTGTGTGTGTGTGTGTGTTGACAGCTGACACCCTCACAGCAACAGAACAGGGGTTGTTGAAGCATGTGGTGCTCAAACAAAAACAGACTATGTGGAGTTGGGTGGGGGGTAAATGTAGTAAACACACACTGAGCACAAACACACACTCACACTCACACTCACACTCACACTCACACTCACACTCACACTCACACTCACACTCACACTCACCTCTTGTTGGGCTGTGTAGCTGACTTGCGCTTCGTCCTCACAGCCAAATTAGGACAGGAGCTGGACATGTGGAAATAAGAGAGAGAGAGAGAGACGGTCAGGATTGTCTGGCCTGCTTTGAGATTCAAAGCAACAACAGCCATGTGTGTGCGTGTGTGTGTGTGTGTCTCAGGTTCACTGATGAAGCCAGTCATCCAGGAAAGAGACACTTCATTTATTCACTCAGACTAATAACTACATCTAAATCCTGTTTGAAAAAGGGTTTCCAGTGTGTAATTGAGCTTTGGCTGGCGTCCACATGATGATGCTGCACAGTGAGGCTTAAAAGCAGCATGTCTCCTGCTGAGCTTCAAACACACACACACAGGTCGCCTCTAGACACAGTATGAATTCTCAGAAACAATAATGAATAACATCAGGCAGCGAAGAATTCCTTTCCAACAATGCAGCGCTTGTGGAAAGTCAAGAAACCGACCACCATCATCACTATCATCATCATCTCCCTCTCATCCCCAAACATGTTATCATCAATTATCCTTCAGATTTCCTGATAAAGACAGGCTACCAAGGCAGGTAACATCACCCGTATGTCTCCTGAAGATATTCCTCAAGACTCAGCATGACCCTGACCCCGGGGGATTTCACACAATTAACAAAAGACAATCACATTTCCATATAAATGCATCTTTCCTCAGGCATTAAAATCAGCTTGTGAATCACATGGAAACTGTCCTTTTCTTTGGAAAGTCATATTAAAGTGAGAGTTGACAATATAAACTGAAAAGCCCCTGCCATCAGCTAAATTAAAGGATGACTAGTACTGTATCATAACCACAAGGACTCACGCGACCAAAGACCTCCTAAAGTCTTGTGAAAGAAAGAGGGCGAATGGTACTCATCAAAACACAAGTGCAACAAGGCCGAGGGCTGGCAGTTCCTGATGTAGGTTTGTGGAAGATTTTGTTGTTGGTTTCACTGAATCCAACATTCCCCTTTGACAAAATCTACAGTAATAGAGTTTCTCTAAGTTGTATGCTGGTGGTTCATAGCACCTCAAAAGGGTAAGGACTAGATATCTAGTGGAAGACTGCAATGAAAAGGTCAAAAGTGCAGTAATGTAGTAGTGCAATAGTATTATATCCAATTTGATCATGTGGAGCAATTGTTCACAAAAAGTAGATGGATATGGTGCAGTTTAAAAAAATAAAGATAAAGCTTTACGTGTGATAAAAAATAGAAACGTTGAAACTGAACGAGGAAAAAAACACACTCGCTGATTTGGGCATTTTTTACTCTAATCTCTACCCTATTATTTCAAACATTAAACGCTAGGGATGGAGAAAAAAAATGTATTCACCTATGTATCACGATTATTTTTTTTACGATTTTGAAATAGATTTTTTACTGCCAGAATCGACATTTGCTTCGTTCGAGTCTATGCGGAGGTAGAAGGAAGTTAACGTTTTTATTGTTGTTGACCGAGTAACGTGACACCATTACTTTCCCGTCGGTAAATCAAAACAAACCGCAGTTTGCCGCAACGAGGAAGTACAAATTGATTAGTTGAATGGTGAAAAATGACGATCGGTGTTTCCCAAAAGCCCAAGATGACTTCCTCCAATGACTTGAAAATATTCACATTCAAGAAGCTGGAATGACTCAAGCCGAATATCAAAATAGTTTGCGATTAATTTAATAGTTGACAACTAAATCGATTAATCTTTGCAGCTCAAGTCCAGTGACCTCATGTAATACGTCTTCTGTGGTTGCGTCACATCTAAAAGGTTGAATTGTATTTGTGTCTGTACCTACAGTAAGTCTACAAACATGTGTATAAATATGCCTTTTTCAAAGCATACATTTTGGCTTGTCATAGCGGGAAAAGTCTCAGTAAGCGATGACACTGAGCCAGCATGCAAAACAGCAGGACCCTGAAGCAGCTAAATAGAATTTAGCCATTCATTTTATTATTTACACCTGTGACATGTCAAAATGTCTTCTGGGAAAAAGGCCTTTGTCCAGGTGATAAAACAAACTATCGGTACTGGTTTCAACAAACCATATTGGAGCATTTCTGCATTTAACAGGTTCTGGTAGCATTCCGTCTGTAACGCTTGATTTCATAGATTTAACCTGAGCAGCGACAGCTCATCCTAACAAAACACTTCCCACGTTATCATTAACTCAACCCGTCAGTCTACTGCAGTACAGCCGAGCTCGTAACGTGGCACTTCTCCAGCGACTGCAAAGCCACTTGACCTTTCTCTGTGACCTCTCTCTCTCTCAATACTGCTATGGCTATAATACTTCTATGAATTATATTGCCGCGCTGCAGGTCATTCTGCAGCTGTAACATAAGGTGGTATGGCAGACGGTCCAGTGTTGTGATGTAACTACATTGCAGCTGGTGATGTAACCAGCTCTGCGGGCAGATTCAAGCTGCACAATAGAGCATCGTCCAAGAGACAGACAGAGAGAGAGAGAGAGAGAAGAAATACAAAGGAACAGACAATAGACAGCAGTCTGTGTCTGTTGATGCTAGAATTACACACACACACTGAGCTGACCTCCAGTTCATGAAAACTGCAGAGCTGGTTGCTGCGCAGCTATGTTGATTGAAGTACTACTGACCTAACTGACAAACAATCAACGTCTCAAAGGCTGTTTAGTCCAATCCACAACGTGTATGTACGTGCAGCTGCGTGTTAGGATCGTCCTGGGAATCCCAGGTCTGTAAGGCGCCCGATGGATGTAACACAACGTCGGTCTTGTCAACATGCTATACGCAGCAGCAGTGATTTCATCGTTCATCTCCAATCTATCTACAAGTAACAAACACGGAACCTGTTTGCAAACTTTTGCTCCTGCAACCACAGCTTCCTGATGCTCAAGGGCACCTCGTGGCATCTTTCCTGACTGAAAACTGTCGCTAATATCTCACGTGTTATTATAATTATCTCTGAATAAAAGCAGCACCGAGTTGCCTGAGAGGTAAAAGTAATGATTTCACAAAGCAAACAGCCTAAATCTAATTAGAGGTTTGCTTCATCGTTACATAACCGTGATATTTTAAGTGTTTTTGATTTTTAGAAAGGGTGAACTACTTCCTCCACATTACACCGTGCTGCCATGCATGCCTGACCTGCATACCTGACTGACTACAGGTGAAACATACAAACATATTAAGTCATTGGCTACAATCCAAGCACAGTCTAGTATAACAACTGATGACAGGAAATGATACAGCAGATGGTTATTTAGGATTAGGATATAGATCTGTTCTGCTTTTCCAGCCTGCACGGACATATTCTGATTTACAAGAACTTTATATTTTGTGTAAAAAATTGAAGGTTTACAGAAAAAAATATATATACATAAATATATATAAAGATTTATATATTTACATATTTTATATGACTGTCTTGGTTGTATTGTATGTTATTATGGATTCGTATGCAGGACTATGCCAGAGTCGAGAGGAAGGTTAATTTAGGAGTCAGATTATGATTGCAGTGGAAAATCTGGGTGAGTGATGACGGCATTAGTCGGACACTGGAACAAACAGGCTGGCTGGATGGCAAATCATGTTGGATAATCAGATGACCTGCCAAACTGTGAGCCTGACCGCCTGCTGAAGCCTGCGACAGTTTCCCCTCCCTGGGACACAAGATAGTAGGGGTGGGAAAACAAAAATAGATTAATTTATGTATCGCAATTATATTTTATTTTTTTAAATCAATTTTTAATGCCAGAATTTCCTTCATTTGAGTCTAAGCGGAGGTAGAAAGAAGTTACTGCTTTGATCATTGTAGTCTGAGTAACGTGACGTCATATCCGTTTCAAAAGCCAAAACAACGTTGCAGTGGCGTCGTGGTCAAATCAGCCAACGCTACAATTGTAGAGCACCCATATTCTGACATTTATGTTAAATGCATTCAAACGGCCCCGATGGAGCTGACCATGGATGTATGAAGAGAACGGAGCTGACGGGGAGAGCTAGCAATGGACTTGGCAAAGTTAGAGGAAGTATACACGTGTGACTACGTCCGGTTTTCAAAATAAGGTGTTAACAAAACGGTACTGTATATACAAAATACATACAGTTTATGTAAATAAGATTAATTGGATTATATTCACCAGAAGTATAAAACATGTTATTACAAGGCTTTGTCGAATACTCAATTCTGATTGGTCAATCACGCCCTGTTCTATTGTCTGTTATTTCTTGATAGCAGACCGTTGCTATGTATAGCAGACCGTTACTATGGCCGCAGTTCTGATGTCGGACTCTGGCGGACCGTTTTTGTGTCAAATTATTGATTGCTTAAGTAAGTAGCCGTGTAATAAGCGGGATAATGTACAGCTAGCAGGTCATTGTTGTGAAAGAAACCCCTTCAGGGCGATGAAAGCATCGCCCTGAAGGGGTTTCTTTCTATATAATTGACTTCAGGACATCTCTGACTACGTACAGACACAAAATTAAGCAATTTTTACTGTATTAATTTAGAGATTTTCCAAACTAAAAGTCCCTAGAAGTGTACGATTCAACTTTTTCTCACGGTCTAGTGTTAAAAACATGAACACAAAATCGCAATAAATCATAATATCGAATCACAATACATATCGAGTCGGCACCCAAGTATCGTGATAGTATCGAATCGGGAGATAGGTGTATCGTCCCATCACTACAAGAAGGGTAGAGAAAACCAACACTGGTTATAGAATAGATGTTGCATTTGTTTTATGTTGTGGCGTCTGAAACTTTAAGGTATGTTTAAATGCTGCTGTCTTGGCCAGGTCTCTCTTGCAAAAGAGATTCTAAATCTCAATGAGTAGAGTACAGTAAAAGTGGAGTGACATGAGTACAGCGTGAGAGAGTAGGATAAAATCTAATGGAATAGTGTCGAATTTAATACTAATAATTGACATATAATCAACCACCAACTATCTAAATAATTCATACATTTTCAAGGTAATGTTTTCAGCAAAAATGCCAGAATTTATGTTGTTCCAGCCTCTGAAATGTCCAGATTTGTTTTGTTTTTTCAGGCACCTTCCAGCCATGCAATGTTATGCACAGTTTAAGGATAGTGATAGATTTGTACCAGATGATCTGTAATCTTAAAAATTATATTAATTATCTTTATGATTTAGACTATAGGTGCACCCACCTCCCCTGTAGGGGAAACCCTGTATGGAAACAATGGTTAGCTGCAGCTCTAACACAGTTTAAGTAGAGGTTAAGTGAGGCTAAATATGTTGGTTTAAAGCACAAGTAAATTACAGTTGTGAGTAACGTTAGCAACACAGCACGGCGTTAATGTTGCAGTGGGTTTCCTCTCCTGAAAAGGACATGCAGCTAATCGTGTAGCTAGCCTCCGTGCAGATGTATTTTCAGACAGTCTTCATGGTTCAGTTCACACAGACTGCCCTCCTCCTCCTCCTCCTCCTGCTCCTGCTAGCTGCTAGCTCACATCATGCTAACTACATATTAAGCTAGCGTTGAGCTACCGGCGGCACAAAGAGCCACACAGCTGAGCCTCATTATCATCAGTGCTCTCCAAACGTAACAAGTCTTACCTCTTTGACGGCCACAACAGCTCCGAGTCTTCGCACACAGACACAAAGTGTGCTTTCTAAACTGTACTGTACTAAGATAGTAAGCGTTGACTTGTGTCTGTAGGAGGATGCACAGCAGTGTCTGCTCACCGCTGTGTGAAGCTCTCTGCCTCTCTCTGTAACAATACAACTACAGCCCGCTACCCCGTAAACACCCGTGTTAACGCGCACATCACATTTTTAAGCCAATAACCGTTAGTGAAGAGAAGAGAAGAGCGTGCTAACATGTCAATTAAATTAACAAATTAACCAACACAACAGCGAAAATGTCGCAATTTTATGTGGTGGCACGATAAATAGCGTATAAATACACCAAGTTGATAGAAATAGAAAAGAACGTTACTTACCTCTAGTGGACGTTAGAATCCACTACAGGAAAATTTGACTGCGCTTTTAGCACAAACTTTACGGTTACACCTAGTGATGTGTCGGTCACGAACGAGCTGGTTTAAAGAACCGGCTCTTTGAAGTGAGCCATAAGAGCCGGCTCCCATACGAGAGCCGTTTTTTTTCTTTTCTTTTTTCCTTTAATTGATTCAAGGCAGAATGATAGGACGATCTTCTCTTCGCCACGGGCACTCCATGCAATGACTGTGACTGAATGTTGTGTTAATGACGTCCATGCGACCATGTACGGACGTCATTAACAGTCTGATCAGGTGATGACAGAAAAGGATCATACCATCAAGCAGGGAGGGGCTGGGGTGCGCGGCGCGCTGACGGTCTACAGGTACAGAGCAGGAGGGAGAGGAGGAGAGAAAGAGAGAGAGGAGTGCGGTGCGCTAATAGAAGACAAGATGAGTGACAGTTGGAAATGAAGCAGCATGTAAAATTATGATATTCTGGAGATTATAAGGTTTAGTATAATTATATTGAATAATTTAAGTGATATATGTGCACACATACTAATCATAGGTCAAAACAGCGCTAAATTTGGCTGAATTATAAAAGGTAGAAGTGGTAAAACAAAGAGCCGTTTGGCAGCCGAAAGAGCCGGCTCATCTTGGTGAGCTGAGCCAAATGATCTGGCTCACTAAAAAGAGCCGGAACTCCCATCACTAGTTATGATGGACCATGATGATGGACGTCATGACGTAACGACGTTACGACCAATGGGCTTCCAGGATGGGCGAGACAGACACATAACGGACCATCAGATCCCTCTCCGTCTGCTGCAGTTAACGGACACGTCTGTTGATTACTATGTGAATTATCATCAGAAACGGTAGGATTTTTAGTCTGTGCCGTACAGGGGAAACGACGATGCCGGCCACCGATGTAGAAACACACTGAAGTAAGTCTGACGTCTTACATGAAGCACCAACCGGTTAGCTTCCATGCTATTAGGCTAGCTGCCATGGTAACATCAGCTAGATGAGGATAACTCATTTAGAGCTGATCCTAGCTGCTAGTAGCTATTAGTAGCTGGTATTAGTGACATGTTGTTGGATGTGGCTAACAATACCACGTTTTTAATAGCTAATAGCAGCTATTCTTACATGTCTTCTTGCTAAAATACTCCATAGATCATCATAATTATGAGTGTCTGTCTCTGTCCCATGGATGCTTGTCTGGCCCCTCCTCTGATCTGTCTCCAGTCAGTGAGATGTCTCTGTCCCCTCCTATGATCTGTCTCGAGTCAGTGAGATGTCTCTGTCCCCTCCTCTGATCTGTCTCCTCCTCTGATCTGTCTCCAGTCAGTGAGATGTCTCTGTCCCCTCCTCTGATCTGTCTCGAGTCAGTGAGATGTCTCTGTTCCCTCCTCTGATCTGTCTCCTCCTCTGATCTGTCTCCAGTCAGTGAGATGTCTCTGTCCCCTCCTCTGATCTGTCTCCAGGCAGTGAGATGTCTCTGTCTCCTCCTCTGATCTGTCTCCTCCTCTGATCTGTCTCCTCCTCTGATCTGTCTCCAGGCAGTGAGATGTCTCTGTTCCCTCCTCTGATCTGTCTCCTCCTCTGATCTGTCTCCAGTCAGTGAGATGTCTCTGTCCCCTCCTCTGATCTGTCTCCAGGCAGTGAGATGTCTCTGTCTCCTCCTCTGATCTGTCTCCTCCTCTGATCTGTCTCCTCCTCTGATCTGTCTCCAGGCAGTGAGATGTCTCTGTCTCCTCCTCTGATCTGTCTCCTCCTCTGATCTGTCTCCAGGCAGTGAGATGTCTCTGTTCCCTCCTCTGATCTGTCTCCTCCTCTGATCTGTCTCCAGTCAGTGAGATGTCTCTGTCCCCTCCTCTGATCTGTCTCCAGGCAGAGAGATGTCTCTGTCTCCTCCTCTGATCTGTCTCCTCCTCTGATCTGTCTCCTCCTCTGATCTGTCTCCAGGCAGTGAGATGTCTCTGTCTCCTCCTCTGATCTGTCTCCTCATCTGATCTGTCTCCAGTCAGTGAGATGTCTCTGTCCCCTCCTCCGATCTGTCTCCTCCTCTGATCTGTCTCCAGTCAGTGAGATGTCTCTGTCCCCTCCTCTGATCTGTCACCTCCTCTGATCCGTCTCCAGTCAGTGAGATGTCTCTCTCTCTGTGATCTGTCTCTGTCTCCTCCTCTGATCTGTCTCCAGGCAGTGAGATGTCTCTGTCCCCTCCTCTGATTTGTCTCCTCCTCTGAGATGTCTCTGACCCCTCCTCTGATTTGTCTCCTCCTCTGATCCGTCTCGAGTCAGTGAGATGTCTCTGTCCCCTCCTCTGATCTGTCTCCTCATCTGATCTGTCTCCAGGCAGTGAGATGTCTCTGTCTCCTCCTCTGATCTGTCTCCTCCTCTGATCTGTCTCCAGGCAGTGAGATGTCTCTGTTCCCTCCTCTGATCTGTCTCCTCCTCTGACCTGTTTCCAGTCAGTGAGATGTCTCTGTCCCCTCCTCTGATTTGTCTCCTCCTCTGATCTGTCTCCAGTCAGTGAGATGTCTCTGTCCCCTCCTCTGATCTGTCTCCAGTCAGTGAGATGTTTCTGTCCCCTCCTCTGATCTGTCTCCAGTCAGTGAGATGTCTCTGTCCCCTCCTCTGATTTGTCTCCTCCTCTGATCTGTCTCCAGTCAGTGAGATGTCTCTGTCCCCTCCTCTGATCTGTCTCCAGTCAGTGAGATGTCTCTGTCCCCTCCTCTGATCTGTCTCCAGTCAGTAAGATGTCTCTGTCCCCTCCTCTGATCTGTCCCCTCCTCTGATCTGTCTCCTCCTCTGATCTGTCTCCAGTCAGTGAGATGTCTCTGGCTCAGAGGGTTTTGTTGACCTGGGTCTTCACCCTGGTCTTCCTCATCATGCTGGTCCTGAAACTGGACGGAAAGGTAAAGCTTTCTTTCTCTTAATACTCCTCTTTGTTCACCCTATATCTTAGCAGTTTTTACTCAATCAAGATAGCCTTATTGTTCACTTAGTGGATTGTATTTGTGTGTGATCAATCCTATTTTACTTCTCAGGATTCATATCTTTTCACCTAAGCTAGAACTGGACCCATCACACTGATATAAACAGTGAATAAACAAAAAAATATATATTTATTATTAAATTGGAAGTCTCTGTTTTGCCAATATTGCTGTTGTTTGGCAGCTATGCACCTGTTCTTGACATGTATCCCCTGTCTTTTTTTCCTGTTATTTTGTATAATGGTACTGGGTGTTTCATGTCTTGTGTGTTTTTATTGTAAAAAAAAAAATCCAAAATAAAATATAGCAGTGAATAAACACCTTATATTATGTAACTGACATAATCTCCTCCATTTCCCTCCCTCCAGGTGCAGTGGAACTGGTTCCTCATCTTCCTCCCGGTCTGGGTGTTCGATGGCATCCTCATCCTCATGCTCGCCATCAAGATGGCGGGCCGTTGCAAGCCCGGCTACGACCCACGCAACGGCTCCCCGGACCTGCGTCTGCGCGCCTGGTACCTGACGGCCATGCTGCTGAAGCTGGGCTTCTGCCTGACGCTGTGCGCCAAGCTGGAGAAGCTGGCGGACGTGAAGCTGACGTTTGTGTGCATACCACTGTGGACCATGTTGCTGGGGGCGCTGGTGGAGCTGGGGCTGAATATCTTTCCTGAGAGGAGAGAGGCCTAAGTGGAATGAATCATTACACCGACAAAAAAAAAATAGATTTGTGGTTGTATGACCAAGATTTTGTGGAATTGGAGCTTTTTGTTTTGGCCTGATTATGTTTCCAGAGAAGACTGAGGCTCAAGAAGGAATCAAATCTTCATTTAAGATATAAGAATTAATCTTAAGAATAAGATTTCCATTCATTTAAAATGTAAAAATGGCTCTTTACAAAGAAAAAAAAATGCCAGAAGGGGATCAAATGTAAATGTATAAGACTACTGTGAAAGCCTACACTGGAAGAAACATTAACATCCTCTAATGTTTATTTTCACTGTATATAAGCTAGCACACCTCGTAAAGAACGTATACGTCACACAGGGAGGAACTGAACAGTATTTCATTTTCACATTAACTATCACTCTTGGTACCAAATCATGGAGTGTACATTTTTTGTCACATATGCTTTAGATATCGTGTGGCTGTATTCAAGCACAAACACCTTTTCTTTCTTTCCATTCCTGAGCTGCAGAGACTCGTTAAGCCAAATATTATTTTACAAGTTATAAATGAACTCGCGAGGTGTTCGTGACAACAGCTCGGTTTGGCTGCAATCACGTAAAGGAAATTGGATAATTTAGGAAATAGTTGGAACAACTTGTGATTTTTCCACAGGCTGCCCTCTCTGCTCCGTACAAGGTCTCTTTTGTACCATGTAAATCATCATGTGCCCCGTGAAAAAAATCAGTAAGCTGTTATTACTGCGGGTGCAACGTCCAAGGTCGCTGGGAAGAACACCTTTTAGATGTGTCATGACAAAAGATCACGTTCCCACTGTGTATTAAGTTGAATTATTAGGGTTTAAAACGTGAATCGGAATACTTTCCATCTGCAGTTTTTCTAGTGTTGCGTCATCAGTGTTTCATATTTTATGGTACGGCTGACACTGTGCATGATTTGTTTTGTGCCATTTGTATATTATTAGTATTTCAAATATATTATTTGCATTATTTTGCACTATGTCGAAAAGGAATAGTTGTTTTGAGATCGAAAGTATTTGATAATTAATGCACGTCTTGTAAAAAATAAATGGATCCTGTACATTGAAATGTCTCAAATAGTCAATACAAATACACATTCAAGTGTTTCTCAGAAGGATCAAATTAGTTGCAGACTATGTAAATAAAGTGTTGTGGTTGTGGTTGTGGTTGGGTGGGGGGGGATCCTGCTGGGACGGGAACTGAAACGTACTGTGAAGCAACCGCAGAGCTGACAGCAGTGTGTGTCTGGTCTGCCCTTTTAGGGACACTTAAGACACATAGACAGAGAACACTGAAGTCTTTTCTGTCTATCTTTAGTCTTTAAATGTCGGAATGTTTTTACGACTTAACATAATTTTAGAGGTCAGATATTTAACTGTTTGAGATCCAGTTTGCCCTAGCCATCCCGATACCGTCATCAACAGCAGCAGGAAAAAGCACTGTGGCATAACACAGTGTGCTTAATGTGCTACGGCTGGTTGAGCTTGTAATCATTACGAGCATGCTGGCTGCTATTGTTGTAAATTAACTGCAGCCTGTACTCATCCCACAAAATCTAGTAAATATGCAGTTGTGAAGGCAACTAAGTACATTTACTCAGTTACTTTTTCTTAAAAGTACAATCTTGAGGTGTTTGTACTTTACTTTATACTTACACTCTACTACATTTCAGAGAGAAATGTTGTACTTTTTACTATTGACAGGTATAGTAACTGGCTACTTTGCAGATAAAGATGAACGGTTTGAGTCTCAAAGAGATAAAATAATCCAATATTTTACAATAAAAGGAGCAAATATTAAGAGAAAAGTCAAACAAATGAATACAAACTTGCTTACCAGAACATTGTTTTTTTCACTTTCCTACCCCGTTTATCATCTCAAGGCCCCTCAGATTGATTTTGTGACCCTTTAGAGAACCGAACTGTATATGAAGGCGTAACACCAGTTCCCAACCAGTAGAATGCTACTTACAGTACAAATTGATGCATCGATATTAACGATCTGAATAATGTAATATATAACATAAGTCACATTTTCCGCAGAACAACCACTTTTACTTTTGGTACTTTAAAAGGTGCTAAATGCGAAATTGGGAGAATTTCTATTGACTCTGCACGGCTCTCAACATGGCGACGGCTCGTAGCTAACGGCGCTAACAGTGAAAACAACAGCAACAGTGCTGACGGAGCTAATGGTGTTAACCTGGTGGGGGGGGGGGAACCGGAGGCTGAGTGCTACGCTTCCATGACGGCGCCGTCAGTCGGGATGTGCATTATCAGTTGTAACCGCCATATAACAGCAATGCAGAGCGGCCGGCCCGGCTATGTCAACAAAGCATGGAGAAGCTCGGACTGCAACATACACATTTTTCCTGATAATACTTCTGGTAATTTCACTTAAATAGTTAACTGCAGGACTTCAACCCTTAATACAGCATTTATATATCATTGTACTGGTACTTTTACTTAGGCGAACAATCTGAATACTTCTTGTATTCAGTGTTTTAGGGGTTTAGGAAAAGTAGTTAAACCCACATTAATGTCACAATGAGTTCTGTTTGTAGATAATTAGTACCACGGCACTGGAGGAGGGAGTAGCGTATGTATGCTCTCAGACTGGTCAGTCTGTGTTTCAATGAGATTTTTTTCCGAGAATTCCCTCCAAAACTCTTTTCTTTCTCTCCGCTCCAACTTCCTCCCTCACTCCCACTCCGTAAAAGGTCAGCTGGCCTCCTCTGGCATTCCTGCCGTGTGTGAGAGAGAGCGCACAGAAGGATGAATAGAGAGGGAAAAAGGCGGTTTTTGAGTCGTATTTGACCTGACAGAAACCAGCACTGAATTATGGGGCTACTGCATTGTGGTGTGTACGAGTTGTCTGCTCATATCTCGCCTGGTAAAAGTGCTGAGCTCATTGCTGCAGACTGCAGTGAGTGGGCGGCACGCACAACAGCAATACAGAGAGAGAAAACAAAGACACCGGCCGGGTATACATTAGACACAGGCGGCGGCGACATGGCTTCTCAGGATTGGACATAAGTGGTGGTTTCCTTTGTAGGTCACACAGGTCTTTAACAACAACATTTACAAACATAGAGATGTCGGTAAACCTTTAAACCTCAGACATCCTGTTGCCCTCGTGCATCAAATGTTTGACTCTTCTTTTTTCTTTTTTTTTTACTTATGAACATACATCAAAGTGTATCTTTCTTGACCAGGAAAACTCGTACCACAACATTTTCCATACATTGAACCTTTTATTAGCTAGGCTCATATTTAAAGTAGAAACCACACTACAAGTTTTTTTCCTCTTTACAAAACTTCTTATGTACACTACAGTGCTGACAGTTAAAAATCACAGAAATAAAATAGAAAAAAAAAGATAAATAAACTCTGTGAAAACAACAACGCCAGCCCCTGAAGACTTCTATTGTTTTCGACCATAATTTTTGTCACATTTATACAAAAAATATAGAAGTTCCTGTCAGTTTTTTTGTAACATCTGAAACCCAAAAGCATAAAAAGAGCTGCAGAGCGCCTTGCAACGGGCATCAAGTGCTTAATCATCACCTCGCTCTCCCCAAAGCCACAAAGAGAAGAGTTCTGTCTCTGAAAATGAAGTTCTCTAGACGCAAACTGACCAATGTTATGTTTAATTTTCCAGGATTTTCCAGGCCGGCGGCGAGAGTAATCATCGAAAACGCAACCCTGCTTTTAGGAAATCGTCCCGCCGAGCCACAAAGTTTGTCTCGCCCCAACTCACGCCGCAGATATTTGGAGAGTTTTCAGCAGCTTTAGAGACCAATTTAAGGCTTTTCTCTCATTTTCCAGTGAAAACTTTACTCCATGAAAGGACAGAACTCCTTCTCTATATGGCTCTGGACCATTTAGTAGTTCACAGTTAAGGACAGGCACTGGGGAAATGTTGTGGGCTACATGAGCACGAGTGGGCTGTACTCCAATATTGATAGTAAAATCAAAGACATCAATGACAGAAAAAATCAAAGTGAGACAGTTTGATTCTAAAAATCAGATATACACCACTTGGAGAAACATATTCATATTTGTCGCTAGAACAGAATTTCAATAATTTATTGTACTTTTTAAAACACAAGAGGTCTCTCCAGTCCCCCTGGTTGATAAATAAAACATTTTGCTCTCCACACTGTAGAGAAACTGGACTTCAGTTAAATAGATAAATAGTGCTTTGGGAATGAACTCTCGTCAGTGTACCTTCTGTGTCCATAAAAGAATAAAAACAATTGTATCATAGACGTTTGAGGCCTGAATGATTAACGTAATAGTCGTGGAAGAACCTGAAATCGCCCTGTTGATCATCTGACATAATTAATATCTCTAATAATATCGTCTGTATTTAAACAGCAGTGGATGCATCCATGTTACAAAGTGCTGTCACATTTGGGAAGTCTTGACCTGCTGCGTCTGTGTGATATTGCTCTGATCATTTTTATCCAGACGCTGTGAGATCAGTGGCGAGCTCTTAATGTAGCTGCTTAGTTACTAACATAATGTTGCAGATTGAATTGTTTTTTAAGGAGACCAATATATTCCTGAATGTGTCCTGAATGTGGTTGTTTTTTTTCCTGAGACTCTGAAGGCCGGTCTGTGTAGCAGCCTTGGCTGGGTTCGAATTCGTCCTTGGCTGAAAGCAAGTGCTCCGTTTCCAAAATTAGGAGACCCTGCTGGTTCACATCCAACAGACACTGAAAAACACGACACAATTACACTAAGAGCTCTGCCACTGGTGTTGAGGGCTAACAGGTACAAGATGATCGCAGTACTTTTAAGGAGTAGTTTGACATTTTGGGAAATGTTAATGCAACGACTAATCGATTATTTGTCAACTATTAAATTAATTGCCAACTATTTTGGATAATAAAAAAAAGTACAAATTCTCTGATTCCAGCTTCTTTAATGTGAATATTTTCTGGTTTCTTTACTCCTCTACCAGCACGTCTAGAGAGCTCACTGATTAACATGCAAGTGTGAAAATGACACATTGTGGTTTTAAAGGGGGGTTATGTGCCGGACTATTTCTTAGGGGTGGGAATCAGCAGAGGCCCCCCGATACAATATTATCACGATACTTAAGTCCCGATACGATCTTATTGTGATTGTAAACATTTTGCGATATGCTATTAGTATTCCAATAACATATATTGTGATTTATAACCTTTTTTCAACTGCAAATTATGCAGTTTGTCGACATCTGTTCTATCTAATAAGATACAGTTTTCACTCTGTTCATCTCAGAGTTTTCATTCACATATCTTGAAGTCAGAGGTAACTAACTTCCCGACAAGCTAACGTGACATGGTTGGTACCAATTGATTCCTTAGGTTTTCTACTTTCATGTGATACCAGTACCTTCACTAACTTTAAAACTGAGCCCGGTACAACCTTTAAAAGACAGAATAGCAGGCTGTCAGATTGTTAAGAAGTTAATACTTTATATAATAATAGCTTGATACTTAACCATGTATCATTACAATATTGCCAGGCAAAATATCGTGATACTATGCTGTATTGATTTTTCTTTCCCAAAATGCCAAACTATTCCTTTAAATTGTGACTCTGTTTATGGTGCTACTGTATTATACTGTAGCTTCCTATACTTGTAATTGACATGGGGGGGGGTCCTTTTGTTTAGTAGCACTAAAAGCTGTACTCATATTCTTCCTTGGCAATAAAACACTGGAAACTGATTCAATAGGACATCACTGGCTTGTCTTATCAATAGCTTTGAAATCAGAATAAAAATACTGATACGTGCTGTCACCATATCAATAATGGAGAAATGCATTTATATTTATATTCAGCAGATTATTGCAGAGCATTATTGCTCAAAATACAATATCAGGGAAATGCACTGCGATATACTGTATTGATTAAGATGTATCGATACAATATAGTAGAGGAAATGTAGTAATATTACATCAATACTATAGTGCATTGTGTAATATCACGATTTGACCCATCATTATTCCAGAAACAGTCTTGGGCACAAAGAATATACTAAAAAAAAAGCCACAAAATGGAAGCATTAGCTGCAAGTTTCACAAAAAAGGTCATCATCATGACCTTTTTTTATATAAATATCTGACACAAAATGTTTTTTCCTTCCTACCTCTGATGGCTCACTTCAAAAAAACAGAACCAGACAGCAGTTTGGCAGACTAGGGAGCTCATTCAAAACCTTGAGCCTGAATAATATCTTCTTTAAAGTCAAAACTGGTGCAGCCATACATGACTGAAGGCCAAAACTACCAATAAACGCAATCAATTCTCAATATTTCTGACCAACTAAAGCGTTCAGTACAATCTAAACCAGTCCAGTCAAGAGGTCTGGGGGGCGAATAAAAGTCCCACTCTGCTTTAAAAACTACGATACTGTGTTTCATACCGATCCGCCGCCTTCCTCGTTATTTCCTTTTTACATCGTTTTACAACATCACGACCAAAATAAAACATTTAAAAACAGCATCGTTATGTACAAAAACTACTATAAAATCTGCTCCTCTT
The DNA here is from genome assembly GCF_043250625.1 of Sebastes fasciatus. Lineage (NCBI taxonomy): Eukaryota > Metazoa > Chordata > Actinopteri > Perciformes > Sebastidae > Sebastes > Sebastes fasciatus. The sequence continues at coordinate 16,948,891 of NC_133817.1, forward strand.
CATGCTTTGGGTGAGGGAGGAGGACAGAAGGGGAAGGCTGAGGGGGAAGAGGAGGTGGAAGAGAAGGAGGAGGGGGAGGCGGCGAGGAGGAAGGAGGAGGCGGCGGGTGAGGGTAAGACTGAGGCGGGTATTGCGGTTGTAGCGGCGGGTATGAGCTGGGCGGTTGAGAGAGGTAAGACTGAGGGGGGAGGAAGTGGTGAGGGGGGAAGTGGGGATGCTGAGGGGGGTAGAAGGTGTTGGCGAACTGGTGATGGTGGGAGAGGTGAGGAGGGAGAGACTGGGAGCTGGCGAGGGGAGGCTGGTAGTACGATTGAGACTGCGCCGTGATGTTTGGTTGGTGTTGCGGATGCAGGTGGAGCTGGCTCATGTGAACCGGATGCGGCGCATTCTGATTGAGATAAGAGTTCAGAGGTTGTGCAGGGAGAGCGGGATTGGACAGCGGATTTGGGGGGAGGATGGGAGGTCTGTGAGGGAGATGGGAGTGCGGCATGAGAGGGGAGAAAGAGGGCGGAAGCATGTGAGGGTGGTGAGGAGGAGGAGGTGGGAGGTGCTGGGGTGCGTATTGCTGCATGTAGATTCCTTGCCTCCCGGCGTCCTGCGGCGGATGCATCTGTGGTTCCACGGACGTCCTGGCGTCCGCGCCGTGAGTCCATCTCTCTTGGAGTGTCCGTAAGTCTGTCGCCGCTCGAGCCGCCGCGTGAGTCCGCGTGTCGGATTGAGAACTTGTGTGTGTTTGTACATCCGCAGCAGGTGCTCGTATATCCGACGGCGCCCGCGTCCGTGTGTCTGAGGGGACGTCTGGCTTCAGGCGGTCTTTCGGTCGGTCCGACTGAGAGGAGGAAGGCAGCCGGGAAGCCGAAGAAGAGACGCTGGAAGGAGGGAGTGTGGGGAAATCCGCTGCGGGCTTTGGACTAGTCAGGGAGGATGTAGCGGAGGTTGACGCGGAGGAAAATATGGACAGAGCAGGAGATGGAGAAGAGGTAGAGGATGGACCGGGAGCAGCGAAAGGGGAGCGCAGAGGAGGAACGGCTGAAGGCGACAAAGAAGAGGAAGACTTGGGTGATTTAGGAGCAGAAGAGGAGGACCTTGAACTGGAAGACGTCATTCTGCTGTCCGAATGGTGGTAATGGTGGTGATGATGAAGGTGCTTCGATGATGCTGCTTTGGGTTTTGTGTCGTGATGAGGAGGATGAGGAGCAGGAGGGAGCGGTGAAGGCAATTTATTCTTGCAGCGAGGAGGCGCTGGGAGTTCTGCTTTCACCTTAGCGGGAGGTGAATCCTGCCGTTTGGGTTTTATCCTCTCCTTCTCCGCCTCTTTGTCTCTAGCGCTGCTCACGTTCGAGTCCACTGAGAGAGAGACAGCGGGCGGAGACAAGAGAGGTGGACGATGATCCTCCTCCTCCTTTTTGACAGCCGGCAAAGTCCTGTTTTCTGCCTCCTCCTTTATCCTCTCCTTTACTCCTTTCTCCCCCTTCTTTTCTCTCCTCTCCTCCTCTTCTTCCTCCACCGTTTTCCTCTCCTTCTCCTTCAACTCAACCTGCTCCTCCTCCCCCTCCCCCTCGTCCTCCTCCTCTTCCTCTTCCTCTCCCTTCACCTCCTCCTCCTCTCCCTCTCCACGGTGGTATTGTCTTAAGCGGACGTGCCACGCCAGGCTGCAGACAGACGACACGGTCTTGAACTGGTGGACCACGTTGCGAGGGATGAAATAGATGTCGTCGTGGGACAGGCGGATGCGGGCGTAGTGGATGCCCTCGCGACGCAGCTGGTTCAGTTTGGCGTCATCCACCCACTGCACACACTGTAGAGAGAGAGAGGAGGGTTTAGATCAGGGGTCTCCAACCTCTTGTCCTCTGAGACCTAATTTGACAAAATGAAAGTGTCCGAGAGCTACTCATAGCATCAAGTTGTACATCGCTGATAGCAGATATAATTTCTGTCTTACTTTTAAGGTCCTTTAATAACATTTCAGCCACCGCAATTCATCACCTCTATTACAATTCTGCCATAGGCAAAGGGCTTTTTGTGTCTCGTTAGGACTTGCACCACTAAACGAAGCCTTCGGTTTGTCTTTTAATTGTTGTTTTCAGCTCCTTTACCTTCTCTGTTCATAGACTGCTACCAGCTGTAAAGTCCCATGAAAAGTTGCTGTGGACTTTGGTGAAGTGGCGTTGCATCTTTTACAGACTGACACGCTTGTACCGCAAATGAGATGCACATTTTCGATTGGCAAATAATCATTTTGTGTAAGAAGGGGGCGGGATGGAATTTAAACAGTGATTTTGTGTAATTACATTTATGTACATACCGGTATTCTTTGAACTTTTAGCAAGCCAGAAACAAGTAGCAAGCTTACGGGTAGCTCACAAGCTACTTGTTGGAGACCCATGGTTTAGATAGAGGAGGTACACTCCAAAATGAAACCTCCATCTTTTGACACTGAAACGTATTTTAAATAGAATAATTCTCCTTTTTTTTTTTACTTCTTCTCCTTTGTTCAGTACAATAAATACATATTTTGAGAACAGATCAAAATAATCCTAAATCCTTCTAAGTTAAATTGTAAATAAACTAACACTCATCCTTTCTGTGCTCCAGACAAGTTCTCTAATTTACTGCAGTTCAAATTTGCTCCACCATGTGGCAGCATCCACATCAGATTAATTGAACACCTCATGCAGTGTTAGATAGTACTTGTTATATTAAAGTGGCACTGAGGAATAACTCTAATTTGTGACATAATAAAGACGACTTTACTGGGGGGGAATCTAGTGTATGATGAGCCTTCGGTATGTGTGTGTGATGTAAAGACCTGAGACAGCGGAGGTTCATAGAGGTCCAACTGCAGCCTCTGGACTACATGAGGGAAATCACCAGCATGGAAACACACGACGTCTTTGGTTACACGAGGAGGCTCCGAGCTGAAAACAGGGGAGGGAGGGGAGGAGAGAGTGAGGAGGATTACATGATATCTCTTGGAGAGTAAGCTGTATAAATACCGAGGGTGTGTTGCTTCTAAACAAACAGCCATCACTCGTATCATATGTTGCTTTGCCGCCTACCTTTGTCCGGCCCGTACAGCCTTCAGGACCCCCACGGCTGCTGTGGTTTGTCGCTCGAAGCCCTGACCGATGTGATCGGCGTGGGCCCGAGTCCTATCCTCAAACAGCATCTCTCTGGGCTCGCTGGTCCGGGGCAGCGACTGCAGCAGGTTCTTCACCTCGTTGGTGGAGCTGCGACGGGACAAAAAATAAACACTGTAGAGTGAAAAGTAGAAAAACACACAAAAAGTATCCACAGAGATTAACCCCCGTCTCTGCTGTCTAAATAAAGAAGAATATGACTAAAGGTGAGTGGGCAGCTTTGTGTTGTTTCCTGTTTGCTTTGGCAAAATAAAAGCACCAGACTGGCTTCATCTGCTGGTGCTGTTGTTATCTTTGTTGACATGCTGACGTAATCCAGACGCCACAGTAGAATACGAGGAGCAGAGGGGATGAAAACCTGCATTGATGTGGATATAATAACATTCTTGTTGTGTATTCAGGTAGTGTTGGAGCATTTGCAGCAGGGCTGCAACTTATGATGATTATCAATTAATCTGTTGATTCTTACCTCAATTAATAATTTGGTCTCTAAAATGTCAGAAAATAGTAAAATAAATAAAAAAATTGCCACAATCTCCCAAGGTCTAATTTGACATATTCAAATATCTTCTTTCGTCCGTCCAACACCCCAAAAATTAACTTCAATATCACGGAAAACAACAAAAAAATCAACAAATATTCACAACTTTTAAGCTTGAACAAGAGATTTTATTTTTTATTTCTTTATTTAAAAAATAACTCAAAATTAATCGATTGTCAAAATAGCAGCTGATTCATTTTTTGTGTTTCAGCTCTACTTTACAGCAACCCTAATGACGTGCTCCACAGCACACCAGGGCTGAAACCATTAGTTGACAATTTGGACAATCGATTAATAATAAAAATTAATGTGTTTGATTAATTTAAAGTAGTTTATCGAGCCCAAATGTCTTAAATGTGAGAATTTGCTGCTTTTCTCTAATTTATGTCATTACAAATATTTTGGTTAGGACTGGGCAATAATTCAATATGATAATATATCATATTTCAATGGAATCGTATCATGATGAATGAAATCATATATTGAAATATCATGATACACAATTACGTCATGTAAGTTGATAATAACAAGCACTAACTCAAATTTCTCTGTAAATCTGAATAAGAATTCAGCTTCCGGGAATACCCCAGTGTAGTTAAATCAAACTATTGTCTTAATCTGATTACTCTGTATTTGTGTGCATGCATATAAACATAATCAGCGTATAGCTGGATATTTGTTTCTCTATAATTTCACTTGTAACTGTTAATTTTGCACAAAAGGTCTTAATTGAATGAGAACATATTCAGTACTTTTCATTTGTCAGGTACTTAATTCACACAAAAATTGTCTTTACCATTTGGTTATTTCATATAGAATATTTATATATTGAATTACCAGAAAACATTCTATATCGTGATATATATCATTATAAAGATATGAAATGACCTGATGATCGGGATCGAAGATTTTGGCCGTATCGCTGAGCCAAAGCCAAAACGACAAAACATACAAACTGAAGATGTAACCTCGGTTTCTTGGAAAATACGAGTATTTATTTATTTACTATTTTCTCAAATTTTATAGACAAAACGATTAATCAATAATGAATATAATTGTTAGTTGTAGCCCTAAAACAGTTATGATGTAGAGGATGAAAACACACATTAGTGGGGACATTATAAAACATCCTTGTGGTGTATTCAGGGAATGTGAATGTCCTAACAACATTTTTCTAGCTACAGACCAATATTATTTTCTTCCGACGCAAATTATTCAGTTTTTAAAAAAATGGCTTTCCTTGCATGGTTAATATGGTATCTATTTAAATTCTTCAAAACACTAAATAACCCAAAAAGGAGGATAAAAAAAACTGGAAATCAATAATATCCTCTGCGTGCTTTGTGTAAAAAAATGTTTTTGTTGCATTTTCAATAACGGAAAGCAAAAGCGCTCGAACTTGGCTTCATGCGTACAGACTGAGAAGCTGTGGAGTAAAAGCATAAAAAATGAGCCGTGTTGCCAAACAATAGAAGCACTGCAGTCAGCTCGCTACTGGATCAGTGACTCACAGTGGAGCTGCAGTCAGATTCAAACAAGAGTATAAACACACACTCACAGAGATTCCTTCGAGAGTGTAACACAGACAGAACAGCAGCGAGAGAGACTACCCGTGCTGAACACTTAATTGTGCATTCATTCATTCAGAGATAAGAGGAGGGAGGCAGGAGCTGGTGGAAGAGGAAGAAAGAAGCAGAGGAAAATATAGTACAGAGAGTACACACACACACACACACACACACACACACAGAGCTCAGTGTATGTGAGCTGACTGCAGGCTGACAGTAATGAATGTAAAACCAGGAAAGCTGGTAAGTGAAACACTGAAAGGAAGAGAGTGCAAAAGGAGGAGTGCTGAACGTGCACATCTAGAGTGATATTTGAAGTCTACCCTCTGTACCTCCTCCTCTATATGTGAGGTCCTGTTGTTCTGGTACTATGTATGTCAGTACTGCGAGTGGGCAATCTGTCTCTGCACCAAGTCGTCAGGACAGATTCCTGAGCATTTATGGGCAAATAAAGTGGGGAGGGAGAAGAAAGGAGGAGGCCGAGGGGAATGGATGAGTGGCAGAGAGAGAGGTGGATGAAGAAGGACAGAGAGGTCGGGAGAGGAGGGATACGGCTGTAAAAAAAAGGAGTGTAAAGAGGAGGAAGTCAGAGGGAACCACGTTCTCTGACGACAAACACCGTTAAAGGTACACCTTAAAGCTGCAGCACACATTCCTGAAGAGGTTGTACATCACATGATTTCACACACAAACTGAGCTAATGCACCTGTGACATCACACTTGTATAAGCTGCATATGTATAAGCTATGATTGGCTTCCAAACTGGTTGTGATTTTTGTGTGATCACAAAATTTTGTATGCTCACTAGGGATGTCAAGAGAACAGATACTTCGGTACCAAGTCAATGCCAAAATTCTGAAAAAGTGACGGTACTCATTTTGCTACAGTACCGTAGGTACCGAGGTTCAGGGCTGGAGACAACGGCGTCCCGTCGTCCCGGGAACAATAGAAAATGTATCTGATAATGCACATACAGCTAACGTTAGCAGAGGTTGCATTGAGTTACATTATGATGCTATGATGTTCATTTTTATGATGTTAAAATTGAGTGTTGAGCGAAGGTACATTATCACGTTATAATGATGTGTTCAAATGTAATCTTAGTAAAACTTAGTTTGCATGTTCTCCCCGTGTTAGCGCGGGTTTTCGCCGGGTTCTCCGGTTAATTGTTGACTCTAAATGTCCCGTAGCTGCGAATGTGAGCGTGAATGGTCGTCTGTCTCTCTGTGTCAGCCCTGTGATAGTCTGGCGACCTGTCCAGGGTGTACCCCGCCTTCACCCCAATGTCAGCTGGGATCGGCTCCAGCTCCGCTGCAACTCCTGAATAGAATAAGCGCTTACAGATAATGGATGGATGGATGAATTGTGGAATTTCACTGGTATTGGCATCGACTACTAAACTTCTGGTATCGTGACATCCCGAATGCTCACATCTTAAACACAGAGAAACTTTCCCTCTTCTGCAAATTAATGTGATAATAGTCTTCAATGCAGGTAAAACATCCAAGTGAAGTAACATTAAGTAAACCCCATTTTTGAAAGGAGGAGGGGATTTAAATGCTTTGTTCCAACCAACAAAGCCAAAGATTTAATTTACAATTGTAGAAAATAGAGAAAAGTAGCAAATCCTCATAACAGACAGAGAAGCTGGAACCAGGAGTTTTTGTTTTTGTTTAAATTTCCTGTCGCTCGACTAATTGATAAATCAACTAATCATTTCAGCTCTATTGAGACTGAACAGGCTGGGGTTTGACGTCTCGCTGACAGCCACCCGACGGACTCGCGTTGTCTGTTATTCATCCTGCAGTTTGTATCTAAACAGGAACGACGCGCTCTGTGTCCGTCAGGCCTCTTGTCCTGTTTTGCAACTGGCGCTTTCCAAGGTTGCTGCTGTTACTATGCAATTACTGTAAGTCTCTGGAAGCTCTTTCACTACGAGCTGAAATATTTGGGTGTATTTTCATCGTCTGACCACTATAATCAAGCTGAATTCTCAGACTGAGAGTCTCAGTGCCGTCAGAGCTCGACCTTTTCACTGAAACCACTGAGAAACCCATTCACAAGCAGCTTCCTTCAACGCAACACAGGGCCAAACTGCAGACAAGGTCTCGCTGTAAATAACATCACATCCTCTCAATAGCTCTTTCAAACACACTGTTTTTTATGTCTTTTCCTTTAAACACACAGACATAAACAAAAACACACTTGCACTGCTCTGACATATTCAGTGTGTGCTTTCTCTAAACACACTTTTCAGAGTTCTTGGAAATAACAGCGCGGTAACTCTACTATAAATCAACTCAAAGCTGGAAGGAGAGGTCAGGAGGAGGAAACAGAAGACAGATCGTAAGAGAAATAGAGAGAGAAAGTCATAATAAGAGGCAGCAGAGGAAAGAAATATGGGAGGAGTGGAGGAAAGAAAAGGAAAGAGAGATTGAGGAGAGATCAGGGAGCCAAACGGGAGGAAATGATGAGAAAAGTGCACGTTGGTTTTGCAGATGTCATTTTGTATTCATATCTCATGGTGATTAATAATCGGGTGATGGGGTGAGATAGGACACGGAAGAAGAGAAAGGAATAAAGTTTAACCACGTCTCTCTCTCTCTCTCTCTCTATCTAGCCATCTATCCATCCATCTGTGTCTCTATAAAACAGATTCCTTCAGCCTCAGCTGTTACACAAGTGTTTCTGACAGCAGCACACACTCTCTCTTTAAAGCCGTCCCCTTCAAACACTGTGTGCAGCAACCGAAGCATAACATGAAGATGTGACAAAATGTATGTATTTACAGGCTGGATTCAGGTTGGACACTAATGGTGAAGTGATTGTACTTTCTTTATTACTTGGGAATGTCACAATACTAAAAATTTAGTAGTAGTCGATACCAATACCAGTGAAATTCCACGATTCACGATACCAAGGTAAAAAATATAAACAAAACAATAAATCCCAAGTGCTTCAGCATACACGCCAATAATATGTGTGGTCAAAAAGAGATAAAAATGTTAGCGCTGTCAAAGTAATCTCTTTAATGCAATCAATGTTTCAGAGGTTATAGCGGGCTCAGTTTTAAAGCTAGAGTGAAGATACTGCCATCATATGAAACTAAAAAACTTAAGGAATCCATTAGTCCAGCCATGTCATACCAGCCTGTCGCAAAAGAGGTTAAATAATGCTCCAAACTTGCGCTAAATTTTAGCGAGGAAAAATTGGCATGGCCATTTTCAAAGGGGTCCCTTGACATCTGACCTCAAGATATGTGAATGAAAATGGGTTCTATGGTTACCCACGAGTCTCCCCTTTACAGACATGCCCACTTTATGATAATCACATGCAGTTTGGAGCAAGTTATAGTCAAGTCAGCACACTGACACACTGACAGCTGTTGTTGCCTGTTGGGCTTAAGTTTGCCATGTTATGATTTGAGCATATTTTTTATGCTAAATGCAGTACCTGTGAGGGTTTCTGGAAAATATTTGTCATTGTTTTGTGTTGTTAATTGATTTCCAATAATAAATATATACATACATTTGCATAAAGCAAGCATATTTGTCCACTCCCATGTTGATAAGAGCATTAAATGCTTGACAAATCTCCCTTTAAGGTACATTTCAAGCAGATAAAAAGAAAAAGTGTAATTAATTTGCGATTAATCGCAATTAACTATGGACAATCATGTGATTAATCAATATTTTAATCAATTAACAGCCCTAGAAATGATATTAAAAAAATCCCTAAATATCACCATTGATGTGGCTACCAATCAGCGGGGACAAGAGAGAGAAATAACTGCTGCATGGGAGGAATGTGCGTGTCGTCCCGCGCTTGGCTCGCTGCCATGTGAAGTAGCGTCTGATGATGTCGACTCTATTAACATAACGATGATCTCACCAGAGCGGTGAGCCACATACCGCTCACATCACACACGCATTCTCTCTAATGGTCTCGCTCACAGAAATCCCGTGTTTGTGTGTGTGTGTGAGACAAAGCTTATGTGTGAGCAACAATGACACTGTGACAGACACAAACAGAGAGGGTGTAATTGCCTCATCCGGCTACGACAAAGCTTCGTGCTGCTACCGCAGTGTGTTTTTTTCATAATCAGTCCTCGTGGGCTGTGCAGAGAGTACAGCTGGCTCAATAAAGTACACAACAAACACACACACAAACACACCAGAGACTTGTAGCCAGTACAAACAATCATAGAGACCAAAATCCCTGCTAATTCTGTCTCATTGCAGTGCTTAAGGAGGATCCAAAATATTGGCTGGCTTCATTTGTGTGTGTGTTTGTTTATATAATGTGCAGTAAACTGTAGTGTACTCACCGTTTTCTTTTAAAGGGAGACTTTGGTATATCAGCTACAGGTATCATCTGCTCTCCTGGTCTGACCCACATTATGGGACCGTCGTCGCTCTCTGAGGGATCCATCAGCCTCAGACTGGAGAGCGTTCCCCACGGAAGAGTCCGCTGCAGCCACACACAGACAACGAAACAGTTAGTACATCTACTTTTTCACAGTTTAACCAAGTCAAGTATTTTAAATCTCATGTACAGAAATTGCCCCCCCCCTGGCAAAACTTGACAAAACACCCGAGATGCTTCAGAGGGTGCTGAATCAGAGCCAAAGCCCTCGACGGTTAGAAAAGTGCCAGAGGATGTGCGTCTCTTGATATTCAGCGTACGACGCCACTCCTCCACAGTGCATGCAGAAGATTTTGAAGTGTCAACACAGAATGGCAAACAGAAGAAAAGCTTGTCACTCCTGCATTTCAGGGACAGCAGTAAACACAGTGTTTGGGTGGTCTGTTCCCACACACACATTTTAAAAGACTTCCCAAGCTGAAAGCTGCATCAAATCACTCTGACACACCAACTTAACGTCTCTTCTTCGCCACCACTGAGAATATTTAGGTGTGTTTGTTGATGTTTTTGTGTCAGGCAGCGTTTCTCCATCTGTTCAGTTTGTGGCATTTCCAAACAGTCGGTGGTGTAAATGCATTAAAATAGCTTTATCACGTTTCCCGTTCCCCATCCATCCACCCACTCTGTTCCTGTGTAGCATCACTGCCATTCATCCCGTCACCGACTCACCTTCAGGAAGGGCGACTCCTCCAGCATGCCGAGGAATTCTGGGAAGTAATTCCCGACCTCCTCGTCCACGGCTCCCACCAGGCTGATCTGTCTCATTGCCCCGGCTCTGTATGTACCGTTACTGTACGTCTTCTTCACCTGCAGCAAACACAACATTAGATGATGATGATGTCGTAATCATGTTACTTTAACACCACAGCAGGAAGGTGAGGTTGGTTACTCTACTCAGTTCTTAACAAAAATATATATTCTTTGTAGAGATGAATCTGTGAAATGTCATGGTTTTTAGTTTTAACCAAAGAAATGTATTTATTATTGAGTTGCTATCGAGCCAATATCGATCGATATGTGAAGCGATTCACAACTTCCAAAAATAAATTTTAAAAACATAATAATAATTTTCCCACTTTATTTATTTTTATTTTGTTCTGTACATACAAGAACATCTGTACAAAATCTGACTTTCGTATCTTTCGGAATCGAAATCGAATCGTATCGTGAGATGCCAAAAGATTCACACCCCTACTAAATGCCCCTGTTGTTGTAAGACGGGTGGCACATCCCGGTTTAATTGCCCCCCTGTGGTCCTGAATTCCTCTAAGACATCCTGCATGTAATCAAACACGCTTGGTATTTTTATCAGTGGTCTTCCATGGCAGCGGTTCCCAACCTTTTTGGCTTGTGACCCCTTAAAAACAAAGCAAAGTCTGCTTGCAACCCTTTTTCACAGGCTGCACTTGTTTACCGGACAGGTTATTTCCCCCTCGTTTTATTTGAATAATCTAACTATAAAGCGAGGAATCTCTGTCTGTCTTTCTGTATGTCCTTCGTATATCTCAAGAACTGTTCATCCGATCTACTTCACACTTCGCGGCTGAATTGCTGGGGACATGCGACACCTTCAATAATAATAAACTTTGAATAAACAAGCTATAGTGCTCTGTTCAGCAGCGGAGCAGGACTTCAGGGCTCTGCAGACTGAGAAAAGCGTTGTCGTCCGTAGTGGGCAGACCGGGTCTCATTGAGTGCATTACAGTTTTGCTGATGGATCCTGGATATACTAACGTTACAACCAAGCTCTTTTTCCCTTCCCTGGAGTCAATGAGTATGTATAATTTCTATATATAACATAGAAATATGCATTTTCCTTAATCATCTAGCGAACCCTCAGCAAGACCCATTGAGAGACTCGACCCCCAGATCGGCAGGTCTGGAACCATTGTTCTACGTGGCCATGTATGACATGTACTCTGATGATATTACATTTAATGAGAGGCTATTTTAATCACATTTCAAAGGATTTTTTTTGTATGTATATGATGGTACTAATGAGGGACATCAATAGACCAACAGGTTGCAGTGTAAAGTATAAATGTTTACATAACACATAAGCATTTAGTATTGTTTGATTGCAGTACAATCCAGAGGAACACGAAACCAGACACGGACATGGAAGCTGCTCATCACTACTGGGTGTCAAAACACAAACTGTGTGTTTGTGTGTGTGTATGTGTGGGCGGTTTCACTTGATGTTTCTGCTCCACCAGTGTGACTCTACAGACTGTTTGCTGCTCTTCACTTGGCCAGCAGAGCATAGTGTGCGTGCGTGTGTGTCTAACACGTGTCCCATACCCTTGGCCCTCAACACTGTCTTTGTGTGTATGCGCGAGTGTGCAGTACGTGCAGCATGTGGCCTGCATGCTGTACTCTTGGCTGATCAGGATATGTGTGTGTGTGCGTGTGTGTGTCTTGGCCAGATCCTTGGCTGCACGCCTCCAGTGAGTCACCACTTGACAACAAGGCAGAGATAAAGAGAGAGAAAGAGAGAGAGAGCAGAGGGAGGAGAGAGCGAGGATACACTGGAGAGGAAGAATGAGGGACAGATGGAGAGAAGTGGTGAGAGGAAGAGGGAGAGAAAGTTTAGGAAGACAACAAGCTGTCAGAGAGACAGAGACAGAGAAGACAGGGAGCGAGGAGAAAACGTGGAGGGGAGGATGGAAATAGCTCGGAGGGGAGTAAGGAGGGAAGAGGGTAAGCAGGTGAAAATGAAGATAACATGTTTTTGGAAGATAAAAGAGGGAGTCAGGGCAGGAAAAAATAAAGAGGTGAAGGAGAGAAGATAAGAAAAAGTAAAAGGGCGAAGATGTTAAAGAGACAAAAAAAGAGGAAGTGTGACAGGGCAGGTTAGAGAGGACGAGAGGAGGGAGGTGAAGGAGACGTAATGAAGATGGAAACAATGAATTAGATAAAAGACTGAAGGGGAAAGGTGTGTGTCCTTGAGCAAGGCACTTAATCCCAAAACAGCTGCTCAGATGCCAATCGTGTGTGTGTGTGTGTGTGTGTGTGTGTGTGTGTGTGTGTGTGTGTATGTGTGTGTGTGTTGCAGCCATTTCCCCCCGGGCGTTGCTTTTAATAAGGAACTGTTGTTGGTCCAGTAACTTGGTTATTTAGGATAATTAGGAGAGAATAGCCATAACAACTGGATTACAGGGGTCAACAACAGAGAAATGTTCTTTAAAAAATTGAGATAAAAATAACAATTAATTACAACAGGCGGATTAAGTGCTAATTATAGGTGTTCATAATCAGCTTTAGTCACTGTACTGTTTAGCAAACATTAAAATATTTCAAAATTTATTGAGACTATAACCAGACTGATACTTAATTTAAAGTGATATAAAACATATATAACACACATTTCACATGCGGGAACTAGCAAAAAAAAATGTTTAACATTTTTTTTGTTTGATAGATCAGTGATTCTCAAAGTGGGGATCTGCAAAATAATTAGCTATAAATTATAAAATTGTGCTGTATCATTAAAAAGTTCATATCAACAAATGGGGATCATTTGTGGCAATAAAACAAGCATATTGTGTCCATTACTCCCACCCATGTTAGCTTTGGGCCAATAGAAACTCTGATATGATTGTGACACACAGCAATGAGTTAAAATGCAAGAATCAAAATGCAATATGACACTCTGTTTTAAAAGTATATTAACATGATTCAAACATTTAAATGTGTTTCTGTTTATCACAATGAAATAGTACTGAAGTATTTAGGTTGAGAAGTTTTAAAATACAAATAGTTCCAATGGCATCAAGTACAAATGGTGGTAACATATCAACTTAACTATTAATTGACTAATCATTACAGCCCTAGTATATAGAATATGATGTTATTATACTCAGTGGATGAAGCAACCTGTGCACACTGCAGGTAGAAGATATACTGTAGAGTTGATCCCCTTAAAAACAGCATGTTGTCTTGTCAGCAGTAATGTGTTTTGTTTAAAAAAAAAAAAAAAAAAAGCTCCTGCATGTTCACTTGCAAATTGGTCGAATTACATGCATCAAATAACTGCCTATTGGTGTTTATCTAATCTATGATGAATTAACGACATAAATCAGTTTATCATGCCGAGACGGGCCGAGCCATGTGGTGCGTTTGTTCACTTCATTTCACCGCATCTGTGCCCCGACGCACACTGTGTAATATCCTCCTAAGATGATGATGACTAACCGCTTGAAATACTCACTCCACGCGCGTAAACACATCACAACTTTAAATAGTCTCACTGAGTCAATGACCTAGATACTGGGAGGGAAATGTGTCTGTGTGCACACATGGATTCAAATGCCTTCACGCATACAAGCGTTTGTGTTTCTCAGCCAGTTACATGTATGTGTGCGTGTATTCATCTTCCTGCGTACTTATAGCAGTGTGTGCTTACTGTATGAGCGTCTATTTTCTCTTCCTGTGAGTGTTTACACAATGCATAATTTAACAGCAGAATAACCCCCATGTTGTTAGCAAAGGGAACAGTCTCTCACTATCACAGGAGGAGTATTAGGAAACACTAGCTCTGCCTCAAATAAACGGGTACATTTAACAGTCAGTGATTCACTCACGAACACAGTTTGTCTATAATAAGTGAAGGCGAACAGAAGGGAACAGGAAATGTGACAGACTTCCTCTGAGTTACTGTTCAAGATGCTCCAGGACTTCCTTGCCTTTGTGTACGTGCGCGTAAACACACACTCAATGGGTGAATATGTGAAAACAAATGACCCTTTTACTGTATGCAAACAATGACGCAAGTGTGCGCATGCAGTTTGGCAACGGAAGTACGGCTTAACCACCAAAGATCGTGAATCAACATAAACAAATCGACTTTCCAGATCCTTGTGCTATTACTGAGTGGGTAGAAGACGTAAGCAACCATGCTTACAACTAGTACATTATCTGTGGTCGTGTACAGAATGTCTAATACCATGACACAGACTCAGAGTTTTGAGTTTATCGAGTTTTAAAATAGGCGCTACCAATGCAAGCATTTTCGATCGTGTCCTTGTCTGGTGAACATGTGTCATAGCTTGCAGCCATAAACGCCGCCAGTATTTTTGGTTTAATGAGCGGCCGTATTAATTGGTGACTTTCAGCCAAATGCCTCATACATCAGACCGGCAATAGGTCATCCAGAGTAGCCTCACATGACCACGCCCCCTTCTGGGGGGAAAACAATCCCGTGTCCCTCATAGACGATAACGGAGTAAACAGAAGAAGTTGAAACACGTCTCCAAACTTCTACTTTAAACAAACCGGTAATAGTAATAACGCTGTGACCAAGAGTTGCTGTGTAGTTGGTTGCACAAACAATAAATCCAAATACACTGATCTCCGATTTGTTCTCCTGTCGTGTCCTAAAAAAGACATAAAAGAGGGGCTTTATGGCTCCAAGCTATAGACCAGACCAGCATTACGTCATCGCCGAAGCTGCGCTCCATGTGGGGGAAAGAAACTCACTGTCACAGGAGAGAAAATGACAAAAAGCTGATGTGTAGTAGGATAACCCAGGGTTTCACACTGACAGTTGAGGCACATACGATAAGTGAATATTCACAGTACAGTCATACGTTAACGTTATAGCAGCATCAGACTGTTGTCTCCAACTAAATCTCAGCCTATAGATCAAACAGTTGGCTATTGACACGTCGGTTATTTACAGACAACAGATGAATG
Organism: Sebastes fasciatus; assembly: GCF_043250625.1. NCBI lineage: Eukaryota > Metazoa > Chordata > Actinopteri > Perciformes > Sebastidae > Sebastes > Sebastes fasciatus. Next base: position 16,964,259 of record NC_133817.1, read on the forward strand.
AGTACGAATTTGTCAAAATTACAATCCAAACATATGTCAAATTGCATTAAAGTCTATGGGATCTTTGGTTTTCTTTCCCCAAAAAGGGGGAAGTACCTGTATGTGTCGGTCTGATGTCATTCATCTCATTTAACCGAAACACCTGTTGCTCTCAAACAGTTGTGATCCTGTCGTAATTCTGCAGAACTTAAGTCCGCTGTTGCAATATCAATTCTGACAACCGAACAAGCAACAACCAGACATTTTACTTAAAATGGGCGATGCTGCTGCATAAAAAGCACAAGACGATTAATAAATACTAACAAGTCCGACAGTAAAAATTCTGGACACAAAAGAATAAAACAAGACTAATCTTTTTTTTTAATCTAAAATGGGCTGCATCTCATTTGGTATTCCAGGTCCGCAAATTTTGACTCAGATTATCTCTTGTCTCCGTCGGCCTCTCCGTCTCCTCCTCTGCCTCTTCTTTCCCTCATAATACTGGCGTCCCCGGTGGGAAGTCGATTAGATCAAGCCTCTCTCTTTCCTGGTCTCCTTTCCGTCTCTGGTGCGGCGGCCACTGTAGCCACTTGTTAATTCTATAACAAGTTTCCCTCCTCTCGTCAACACATCCTTCACTCTCGCCGGCGGAGGTCATGTTGTCATGACATCATCTGGCTGCTCTATCTGACCCCTCTACGAACTCCGTCTGCTTCTTCCTCTCTTTCCCAGCTCTCTTTCTAAATCATTATGTCCGGTCAGTCTCTAGAGTACCAGGTCTATTACTGAGCCTGCGCCACAACAAAGTTTTCTGGCTGCAGTCTGGTCCCTCATACACAATCGCTCAAACTTTTCTTACATAATCTCTCCCTTGGCTAACCCGCAAACACACTTTGAATTAAAATAATCTAATGGTTGCTTTCCACCTTCGCTGAAGTCCAAGTTAACACCAGAGCTGTGTCAAGCATGGTTCAAACGTTGCAATGCGAGACTGATTCAAAGTCTAGGCTTGTTTTGTAAACAGTGTTGGAGACGGTTTGGAGGCCAAGTAAAACAGGGCTGCATCCAGGTCAGAGGATATGAAAGTGTAGGAGGAGGTAGATAAGCTGAAACTAATTACTATCTCGGCTGTGATGATGTTTAACCCAAAACCGTAAAATGGTAAACAGCTGATCAACTGATGTAACAGAACATGTATTTTTGTGAAATGGAGCGCCATTCGCCATCGTTTTGATCTTAGTCGACTAAGACGTCTTTTGCTGATTAGTAATTTTTTATGCTTTTTTCATTCTGAATGACTTATTTCAAAGAAAGTTATGAGCACATCTCTGGTAAAGGCGAGATTTAAAGTGGTGCTTTTGTATGATTCTTTGTGGAGAAACTCAAATATCTGTTGATTAAATCAACTAATTGATTAGTTGACAAAATCGTACGAGCGTTAGTCGACTAAGAATTTCTTTGTTCGAGGACAGCCCTACAACAGACAAAGAGCTAGCTTCAGCCTTGCTTAATTTTTACTATACCTTAACATTGCCTTGCTTAATAAAATCAGCTAGCGGTGTATTGGCAAGAATCTGGCGATGCAATGTGTGTAACGATACAGGGGTTACGATCCAATATATTGCGATACTGTAAGCAAAGCAATATATTGTGATTTTTTAAATCTAATTTTAGGAGAACTGTCATAGTATAAAGAACACACCACCACATGCATAAAATCTGATTTAAAAAAGTATGCAATCAGTTTTTTATGCAATCAGAACAGTGGGATCTGCATTTATCACAGTCCCTCTAATGTCCGACATCACAGCACTACTTTGAGAGAGAGCATACACTGAGAGGGCGCATCTCTTAGCGAATGAAATAAAGCATTGACCGAGTTAATCTCTGCGTGTAAACTATTACTTAAAAATTGATAGTGTTTTTGAGAATTGATAAAGTATTACAAAATATAATATCGCAATATTCTGTATTTTTTTTTTATGTTTCTTAGACCCCTAATGCTAGCTAGTATTTTACAAGTAGATTTAGTTAATTCTTCCATTTGTTAATTTTTGGGCTTAACCTTTAGGTATTTATTTACATCTATGAATCAAATTATTTACTATAAAACCCCGTATAATTAATGAATACTCCAGCTTTAACAGGCACAAATTTACACTATCTATCTACACTTAATCTACACTGTTCTACGGTCTCACTGTGTCTTTCTCACACAATCCACAGGAGTTACTATCCAAATCAAATGTTATATGCAACAATTCATCGGATGGATAAACGTTTTTCAAGATGTTAAAGCTCATTTCTTTGGCTGAAGGTGGAATTGGATAGGACAACTATCGTTTTCTTACTTTCCTTGCCTCTTTGTCATAGTATTCTTGTATGTATTACAATTCTATGTATTCTTTTCAGCTGAAAAGGATAATATTCTGTTGATAAATCATTCTAATACATTTATCAGTGAACTGCTTGGTGCCTTGGTTAAGAGCTCAGATCTGATACAATACTGGAGTGCATCAAAACCTGTTGAATAATTGTTATGATGGGAGTTATTATATCATCGAATAGAGCAGTTGAGATTAAATTTACTGAAGAATTCTCCATTTTGTAATACAAATGAATTACAGACCATTATTCTAATCATGCCCCTAAACATGCCATCTGTTAGCTAGTTTACATTACAGCGCATTGTTGTGGATGCTCTTGTGCAGCTATGAGTATACACATGAGCACAATGTGAGCACAGATTAATGTAAAATTAAAAAACTGCAATCTGTTCTTTTGCATTGCATTAATCTCTCGTAACTAAATTATTACTTAGTGACTAAACCGGAAAGACCAAATTACCTCACTGTCGAAGCACATCATGTATTGGCTGCTGGGCTGTACTTGCCCTGAGAAAATGGAGTGCTGTAATCTTCTATAATCCTTCGCACCACTGAAAATGCCTTCAGTCAGGCACTGAATACAAAACACTCACGCGCCGCCTGAGCGGCAGCGAAGCAACTTTGATACCTGCAGTCAAATTCTGCACACACACGGCTCATTATCGAGTACGAGTGAAGAAGTGCGTGGGTGATTTGTGTGTCATACTCCTGCGGAATAAAACTAAGCGAGGAGAATGAATGCACACACGTACACAAACACCAAAAGGACATTGCAAGCCGTTGCTAATTCCTCCCTTCTTTTCCTCTTGCACAGCTGTCCAGTCGTTTGCAACTGGAACAGAGGAGCAAACAACTGAGCAGGGAACATAAAGAGTGGAGGGATAAAAGACAGACTAACGCAGAGGGAGGGAGACACTAAAGAGAGGGAGAGCTGGAGAGGAAGAAAGGTGGAGGAAAAATGTGTGAGGGAAATCATTAATCTGCCTGTGTGTGTGTGTGTATATATCAGTGTGCATGCTCACATCTGTTTGTGTGTGTGTAGTAGACTGTATGTCTACTTCCCAAGGTCACTGCTGAAAGCTAGGAGGGAGGGGGAAAAATTAACAAGACCAGTGGACAATGACGTTAGCCCTGCAAGGAACACTACTCTTAAAGGGACAGCTCAGTTAGGACACAGGTTTGCAGGGTAAAACTCAGTTAAGACAATGGACAATTTCAACGTTTAACTCATTCATTATCTTTGGTTTCATTTACTCAGACACATGCCGAGATCAAAGATGTGTTTGTTGAAGCAGAGCTGGCCAAAACAGAAACAAACACGCAGAATAACATTATGAATATTTCATAATTATTAGGGGGAAAAAATAACCAGAAGGAGAGCGTTAGAGAGCATAAACTGCTCTACCCCCTGTAGTATCACACACACACTACAGCTACACTGGTAGCTGGTGTGGCAAGCACTCACATTGAAAAAGAGCAGGCAGTATCTCAATAGAAAGCCACTCAGGAGGTTTGAGGCAACAAAAGGCTTTTCATTAGTGAACTATAGACGGCGGGACAGCTCTAAATGAAGAGGTCTAGCTGTGTCGCCGTCCTCAGAGACAATCCAGACAGACGCCAGCAGCAAAAACACACATTTCTTGTTCTTCCGGTTGTCCTCAAAAGGTTGTGCAGTATGATGAGGAGTGGGAGAAGGGAGAAGAAAAACACCTTTTTGTGTTGGTTTTGACTCAAGCGAGGAGTCATCTCTCACCACTTCTTGTTTTCACACCTTTTGTGTCACTTTCCTATTCTGATATCAACCTTATTTTTCATCTTTTTCAGTTTGTTTTCTTACGTAGCCCTTTGCTCTCTCCCCACCTTTCCCCTCTTGCGTCTTTGTCGACTTCCCTCGGGTTTTCACCCTCTAATATGTTGCCCTCTTGCTCTCGCTTCAACTTTGCTTTGTGAAGTGAGAGCAGTCCCCCCACCTGCGCACTGCACACAACTCTGTCCGCCGTCGTTGTTAATGTTGACATTTACTCGGAGAAATCAGACATCTGTGTGAATGCCAAAAGCTGTTTAATGCTGGACAGATTGAGGCAGATGCTCAAACCAGATGGTTGAAGCCTCGACAATACAACTTTTTCATCTGCATACAGCAGTCTTCCCGTCTTTTCCTTCAATCGATCTTGTTCCCTCCCTCGACATCCCTTCATCCTCTCCCTCGACTTACTGTATCAACATTTTTTCCTTCCTTCCGTTCTCCTTCTTATATCATTTCTATCAGTCTTCCTTCTTCATTAACAAACACAAAACTGCACATAAATGCTTCTTAAATGCAGTATATGTGTGCCGTAAAAAGTATAATATTATTCACCGCAATATCTTTCTTGATCTTTGCTCACATGTACAAAATACTGACCCAGAGATCAAGATGAGATCAACATGTCCCATTTTAAACAGAAATTAAGGTGTGTACGCATGTGTGTGCACTTGTCTGTGCATGTAGAACACTTTTCATTTGTTAATTTGTAGAAAACGTCAGAGAAGTGATTAGTGGGCCTCCACCTCTTCCTGTGTGTGTGCCTGCATGTGTAAGAATGTCTTAGAACAAAAGAAATGCTGCGTAGACCAAGTTGCAGATATGTATTTGTGTCATTATTTCCCGTTTCACTTCACCTACAGTGTGTGCTCTCTATCATATGACCTCAAAATACACTTACTGCATCTTGTGACTTCATCAGAACAGGAAGTTTTGGTACTTTCTATGGCCACAAAAGCAACTATCTAGACAGTGTCTCAACAGGTCCTGCGTTCATGGACGGTTGTGATACTGATATTCAGCCAAATAGATTATATACAGAGGACAGAAAGTAAGAGGCTTGGAAGCACTCCGCCTTGCTATTTTGGACTTCAGACCTTATTTTTGATACTTTTCATGTCTGAAAGCTCACCATCTGCTCTGTGCTCGCTGTGTCTACCGCTCCAGAACTGAACAACCAAAAACGAAAACTGTGTAAATCCGTTTTTCAGATGAGCAATATGTCAGTTCAGTTATAGCAGCATTGTGTACATCTGTCCCACCAGCGTCCCACCCCACACACCTATTCTCCCTGTGTGTGTTTGTGTCTGACTGACCTGAGAGTAGAAATTAACCATGGTGGTGGTTTCTATGTCCTTCTTTCCCAGTATTTCCATTTTGACTGGAGCTGATGGGAACTTGGTTGAGAAGTAGTCCAGGAAGTCGGGAAGGTAGCCGGCTTCTCCGTGGATGATTCCCATGACGTAATGAGCTGCCTGGAAAACAAGGACAGTAAAGAAATCTAAATATTAGATTAGAGTTGGAAAAAAACGACCTAAAAATTAAACAAATTCTACGAGGTTAAAAGGATAGTTCGGATGTTTTGAAGTGGGGTTGTATGAGGTACTTATCCATAGTCGGTGTATTACCTACAGTAGATGACCGTCGGCATGCCTCCAGTTTGTTGAAACAGACAGGAGTTACTGCTGTGGACGGGCTGTCAGCAAAACATATTTTAACCACCTAAAAGAAAGGCCCACCTAAAAAAATCTATACCAGTTTAAGTGCACGCTATTTTTAGATTACATTGCTTTACTCCAGTGTGGTAACTCCTGTCTGTTTCTCCAAACTGGGGGCGTGCTGACCGTCATCTACTGTAGGTAATACACTGACTATGGATAAGTACCTCATACAACCCCACTTCAAAACCCCCAAACTATCTGTTTAAAGTGCTCCATTCATTTTCAGCATGTCCAACACCCATGGATCGATCTGATCAATATCTCTGCCATACCTGGGAGGAGTCCTCGCTGAAAGCCAAGGTGACAAACTCCTGGGCAAATCTCTGCCTCTGGTCCGTGGAGAGAGAGGAGAGCTGGGACGTGTAGGCGTGGGCCACCAGGGCCCCTCCGTTAGGCTGGTTCTCTATGTGGATGTACTGGGCAAACTCCAGGCCCGCCATGCCGGGGTAGGTGCACTGCGGCTGGTGTTTGGTTTGGGAAGGTTGCTTCATGGAGGATGACGGAGGGTTCAGAGAGTTCAGGAGGGCGCAGTTAAAGAGGGATTTGGGGGCGATATGAGGAGCGGAAGGTAAGAGATGTGCAGTTTTGTTGTTGGGTGGAGGGTAAACGGGTAGAGGGGACTTGAACGGAGACAGGGAGGAGTTTTGAGTGGGATCAGAGGATGAGGAGGCAGGAGGTGGAGAGGACGAAGGGAGGAGAAGCAGGCCAGCGCAAACGGTTTGGCTGGAGCGGTGGTACATCTTCACTCGTTTGTGCTTCTCCCCCTCTTTGTGTTTCTTCTTCTTTTTCTTCTTCACTTTTTTGATTTGCAGCTCCTCCGAGTTGATCTTGGCTTTCTCTTTTTCATCTGGACAGAGTGACAGAGAGAGAGAGAGAGAGGAGGGAAGGACTTTATTATTTAGAGAGAAGAGACTTTTTACAGGAGAAGACATTCTTAAAAGATCCACACAAAAATATGAAAAAAAATCAAATTTTGAAAAGGCTTAAAAAGGGAGTAGGGAGACACATCATTCATGTAAGCTTTGTAGAAATAAAAATCTATTCAAGTCTGCTGTGTGATGGATCAACAAACCAATCCTCAACCCTTTTCATTCCCCTGCTGTAAGAAGACAATTTTCACTGTACTTTACAGTGAATCAGGTCCTCTTGAAATGACGAAAGCTCAGAAAAAAACTTCCAGTAAAATAAGGTGTGGAGAAAAATAGGGAAAATTGTAAATGAGGTGCTGATTATGCTCAGCCAAAACAGGTAAAAAAAAAAGAAACAATACCCAGTAAATATTGTTATATTATTTACTGTCTCTGATTTTAATGATCAAAACAAACTGCTACCTGATAAATTCCCTATTTAAAAAACAATAACACAAAAAAATAATGAGTCCTAACTATTTTAAGTAAGTGTAGACAGATGACTCATAGCTTCTCCCAGATGGTGTGCGTCTCCTGGGGTGCATGCAGAAAATAAATTTGCAGAGCCCTGATATGGCATCCCTTGAGAAAAAGCAGATATGACTAAGCCAGGAAACGAGCTTTCGAGTGGCATATCTGAGCGGAGATAATACCGTACATGGTGGACCGACCGTGTCTTGGACGCCTGAGGCGGGACAGAGTGGAACATGCAGATTTATGCACAGTGCTACTGTACGTGTGTGTGTGTGTGTGTGTGTGTGTTTTATTTGGGAACATGTTGCTGCCTGGCTGGTTCATTCTTACCCAGCAGCGGTTGTGTAAACAAGTGGACATGTAAACAGTTACTGTATATGTGCATGTGAGTCACTTAGACAGCTGCTGCCTCAGCATTATTCAAATATCAGTTATCATCTCATTCACACACACACACACACACACACACCGTCAGTCTAGTTTGTAACCCACACACGTTCAACGCCAGATAAGGCAGGAATGAACGACAGACTGAAAAAGAGCAGAGAGAGAGAGGGTAACATAATGTGAGCAATAAAGAGAGCAACAGCAAGTTGGTATTTGCAGTACAATACCTAAAGCTACTAATCCAAAAGCTCTTTAACCCACAAGTCACCCCTCCCCCAATTCTCTCTCTACACACACACGTTTATTCACACACCTCAAACTTCCTCAATCCACAGAAGAGCAGCGAGATATGGAGAGAAAATATGTGATGTGTGATAAATTTGTTGGGTATTACAATGGTGATAAGAAATGTAATAAACAGATATAATATAAAGATGCAAGTCTCACGGCTTGTGCAAACTTCAAATATAGATACCGAGAATAAATCCTGTTTTTTTCCCCCTCAAACTTATGTTCAGATTACAATAATAACACTATTCTATTTATCCAATATTCAATCATATTCTGCTCTGGTACACAGACCAAAAGCACTATTAAAAGGTACAAAATACAGAAGTAGTCAACGTTTTATAAGGCAACTACTTCTCAACTATGTTAAACATTTATGTGAGTGTGTTGTGTGCCTGCAGCTGCTTCATAATGAAAGCCTTCCAGCTACGGCTCTTTCGTGGCTAATTGATTCCAGGTAGATGAAAGACTTTTACAGTGAAGCTCATGTGTACAATGCAAACAACATATATACTGTCTTATGTTTTACATACTCTTGCTTAGGGCTGCACCCTCTTACTCGATTAGTTGACTAATCTGTTGTTTCGGTCTTAGTCTTTTTATGCTTTTTTTTCATGCTGAATGACTTATTTCCAAGAAACTTATGAGCACATCTCTGGTAAACACCAGATTTAAAGTGGTAAACTCAGTTTCACAGATCTGTCGATTAAATCAACTAATCGATTAAGAATTTCTTTGGTCGAGGACAGCCCTATTCTTATTATATGTTTTATGTTATAAAAAGTAAATCTGCAACTAACAATTATCTTTTTATATTGATTAATCCGCCAGTTATTCGGTCGACAGAATGTCCAAGAAAAGCCCAAACTGACATCTTTAAATGTCTTATTTTGTTTGAACAACAGTCTAAAATTTAACAATGTTAAATTCACGATGATATAAAACATGTTCCTCACATTTTAAAAGCTAGAACCAGTACATTTTTTTGTCATTTTTACTTTAAAAACTGACTTAAAGGTGCAGTGTGTAGGATCCAGCAACATCTAGCTGTGAGGTTGCAGATTGCAACCAACTGAAACTTGTACCGTGTGCCAGGCCCGTAGGAGAACTACAGCGGCCGTTGTGAAAATGTGAAAGGCCCTCTCTAGAGCAAGTGTTTGGTTTGTCCGTTCTGGGCTACAGTAGAAACATGGCAGAATCCGTGAAGAAGACCTGCTCCATATATAGCTCATACTAAGGTAACGAAAACACAACGGCTCAGGTGATTATACACTAAAGAAAACATACTTATTAATATTATTTTCCATTTCTGCCAATAGATCCCTCTAAATATTACACACTTTTCCTTTAAGTGATTAATCAAAATTCAAAAAATTGTTCATGTGAAGTTTTTATTGATCAACTACTAAACTACTGACTATTTCTGCTCTGATCAAGAGCCATGACACCTGTCATGAATCCCTCCTTGTTCAATCACTGTCAGCTGCTCTAAAAAAAAAGTTATAATTTACTTCATCGAGGTTCAACACATTGAAAAAAATGTCCACAATTATGTTTGATTTTCCTCTAACAATAAAAAAAAACGTGTGTACAAACTGGGATCTCCCTCTTTTGCTTACACACAAACACACACATTTGTTCGAGAGTGAACCACTTGGCGAGGCGGTCACGATCAGTTTAAGGTCAGAGAAGTTCCCAGTCAAATAAATAAACACACACACACACAGCGGGCCACACAAACAAACAGCCTCAGTGGTAATAAAGCAGCCTTGCTGTCAGAACAGCTGCTTGCTGCTTATTGATTTCCTATATACGTTTCCTCTGGGCGCACCTCTCTCTCTGTCGTCCTTTCCAATTGTAAACTTAACACTCTCTCACTGATTGAATTTCTAACTTCCCCTCTCTTGACTCCATCACTCCCAACATTTGCAAACTTAACACTCGCTGATTAAATGCCTCGCTCACTATTACTGAAAACCCACTCTCTGGTGGCTCCTCGTCTCCCTCTGGACTCAGATTCCCACCATGTATCCCAGCGTGCCTCTATCATCGTATACACACATGATTAAATACGAGCCTCTCTGGCGGGATGACTGCAGACTTAATAACACACACTGACTCTTTTTATCAGCCTCTCCCTTCCTCTTAATTCACCTCTCCGCTTCTTACACTCGTACGGAGAAGATGAGCCAACATTAAAAGGGCGCCTGCCCACCTCACAGAAAGTATGAAGGTTGAAAGAGTGAGCTGTAATTTCCATCTGCAGACAGATACTAGCTGTGGTATGTGTGGCCAAAGCCTTACTAAGTCCTTCAAATGTCACAGTGTGGTCAGAGCATACCGGCACAGAGACACTGCGAGCCTGACTGAAGCTTTAGAACAAATCTAATCCATCTGAATAAGAGTGGTGAGTCCATGTATACATGTCAGTGTGTGTGAATGTCTGTTTAAAAAGGTAAAGTCAAGTACAGAGAGAGAGAGAGGGACATTACGTAACAGCGCTCCGCAAATAATTCACTACTGTCGAAAGGTAAACAATGAAACTCGACACCACATTCATAAAGTGCAGACATGAACACACAACAGAGCCCGACTGATACACACCTGTAGGCTGTAACGGTGGCCTGTCACATATCTGTTTGTGTACATTTGGCAGCTACGCACACTGAAATTATAGTCCATAAATGTTTTATATGGTACATTTGTATGCATTTTGACCTGTATTTTCTTAATTCAAGGTTTGAAAATCTATAATGTGTTTTTATTTGTAGTTCATCTACGGTTTAACTCAGTGGTTCCCAAACCTTTTCATGTCAAGGACCTCTAAATTGGTACAAATTAGACCATCGGACCCCATCTGAGAGGATTTTTTTCTTTTAGATGTTTTATTACAGAAAGTGTATGAAACCCATGACCGAAATAGTCACACATTCTGTCATTGTGTTGGAATTATAGTGAAAATAAATTATTCTCCTTTTTGCTGGGGACCGCTTCATTATCATATACAATAGTGTTTAGTGAAGTTGTTCAACAGTAAAGTGTCCTGCCTCTTTAACAATTTCTTTTAAAGAGGTTCATTGCCAAAAATATTTACGTTAAGCATAATATTACAACGTAAAATGTAATATTGACCAACTTTTTGTGGATATTGGTCTCAACAATCCCATATTAGTCATACAGTAAAGAATTATAAAGACAATTACGTTTAGGATTGCAACTAACAGTTGTTGGTTATTTTTCTCGTATTATAAATTATTCATTTAGAGTATTTAATGCCAGAAAATAGTGAACAAATGCAATCACAATTACCCAGAGACAAAGTTGATGTCTTCAAATAGTTTTTGTCCAACTAACAGTCCAAATCAAATAAAGGATTCAATCTGCAATATTTTCTTTTTAATGGAAAAAAAGATAATTCTCACATTTGCAAAGCTGGGACAGCAAATGTTCGATAAATAACTTTAATAGTTAATAATCAAAATGATTCTGTCTATCAACTAATCGATCAACTGACTCACCATTAAAGCACTGACTATGGCTTGCTCTCTGTTAAGAGTGTTTTCCTAATGTTATTCATACATTTAGTTTGGTAAGAATCACATTAAGAATACATTCCTGAACTAAAGTGAGAGACAGAGAGAGACGGAGTGGCACTAGACACAAGACCTCGGCTTGTTTCTCAGCTTCTCCTGTTACAATCCTACCGTAGCTACCAGATGCACAATCAGCCTGCACACATAAACACACACACACACACAGGTCAGATGAAATAACCCCAAAGCACAAATTCTCCATGTGAGGAGCAACACAGTGCAAAGGTACCCTGAGAAAAAATAAAATATTCATAACTACGGCCACACTGTGCTTTGTATGTTACAAAGATGATGATGATGATGTACTGTACAGCAGCAAGTGAAAGTGGGCCAAATGCTGGGGTACAACTGGATGCACTTGTACATCATTTATGAATCAACTCAGCGCAACATTTGTGATGCATTTTTACCTGCAACTAACTGGACTGAATTACATAAATGCTTCCAGTGTCTGGTGCTAATAGCTGCTTTCTGAGAGACTTACACATATTATACAAACAATTGTGTTTATATTGTATTTTAATATTGTACTGTAGATACCAGGGTTTCTGCCAGTGTTGACCGGGTTCAATTTAAGACGTTTTTAATACCTCATAGAATGCAGTTAAATACCTGTTTCACAATCATACTGGCTAAAATATTAAAGTATGATGGAAATCCAGTAGGAATTATGTATTATTACGCTACATTTTTCTCAGTATTTCCTAGCAGTAAATCACAATAATTCCTAATGATATAATTCATTAAATGTATGCAACCTGGATCCAGATAAGTGGCATAAAATGGATAATGGATTAATCGCACATTTTTTAATCTGTTCAAATTGTAGCTTAATGGGAGATTTGTCAAGTATCTAATGCAGAAACAACTGAGCAACTCCATCCGCTGGGGAAGGCCACAACATTTTAAATATCACTGTAAATGGAATACTTTTTGGTTTTGGACTGCTGGTTGGACATAAAAATCAATTTGAAGACATCCCCATAGTCTCTGGGAAATCATAATGGGCCTTTTATGACTACTTTCTAACATTTTATGGACCAAACGATTAACTGGAAAAAGAATCTTTCAGCCCTGCATAAATCACTTGGTTTGCATTAATGTGTGTGTTTTTCCACCAACCTTTAATCGGCTGCTTGACTTCTCCGTTCTCCCTCTTGATCTCGTTTATCACTTTGTGCTTCTTCTTCTCCTTCTCTCGGTCTCTGACCTTCTTCTTCTCCCTCTCCTCTCGGTCTCTCTCCTTCGCCTTGTCCTTGTTAGAGTGCTCTGTGGATAGCAGAGAGGAGAGATTCAGGTCTCCATGGTAGAAACACATTAGCGTTAGCGCCCAGATTTACTCACTACACACATACTACACTCCATTCACTTCGATTTTTTCCCTCTAACCCCTTAACTAAACTCTTGCCAAGTGCTTCACCTTGGCCATCACCCCTTTCTTAATCTTGTTGGTCTTCCTCCTACAAAATGTTTGGCTCTTCCTTCCCTGCTGCAACAAATCCATCTCTCCACCAAGCCTCTACTCTTATCTCCTCAGCACTGTAATGACCTTCCAATTCCCTTTAAGACTGCAGCAGTCACTCTGCAACTTCACACATAACCTTAAAGCTAAATCTCATCAATATATAACTCACGTTTCTTCCCCCCCATCTCATGTTCTCTGCCTCTGCCAGCTTCAATATGCCCTGGTCTTAACAGTCCTAAAATCCTCCCTTTGCTTTTTGACTCATTTTATTTCCTTTTCCAGCGTTTCTCCATTTGACAGAATCATTACGGTGTTGAGGGAATATTACAGATCAAGGAGTGCACTCTAATGTTGCACTCACTGCAAATCGCTCTGGATGAGAGCACCAGTTTAAAATGTAAATATCACGCACCTCTTCGGTGCTGTCTGAGAGGTGTGTTTAAGTGTGGCTGGGTGTAAATCAGCATCTCTCGCCTCCAGCAGAGCTAAGAAAAACCTCACCTTTCTTAAAATAATTTAAATTTTATCATATCTTTTATACATCTCCTCCTTTGATTCTTTATTTCCTTTCATTTCCCCCATAAAGAAATAAAAAAAAAAAAAATCCTTTATTTTTTTTTTCAGTTTGCTGATTCTTTCTTTCTTTTCTTTTCCAAAGAACTTTTTTTCTTTGAACTCAGTCAGATCCGCCTTTTAAAAGGAAGCTGTGTTTTCAGACTGTTCACTCTCCTGTGGACGTGGGGAAAGGGAACACAGTGGGGTTGGACTCGCTGTTTGCAGGATCAAAAGGAGAAAAATGCTTTGAAAGTAAAAAAAGGCTTATAGGAGCAGTGGGAGAATTAGAGGTAAATCGATACACTCTTTTTCAATGATTATATTTAAGAAATGCCTTGGCGTTTTTTTGAAGTTTAGTGAGTCGTTTTTCTTTGCTGCTTAACATGCAGGTAGTCATTATCCTTCATAGCCTGTGGTTAATAGGGGGAACGCCAAGAATGTTAACAAACTGTTTTAAGAACTCTGCAAAATAAATGCTGTTAAATTACCAGACACTGTACGCTGCCTGGTGGAGAAAAAACAGCATATTTCAAAACATCAATTTAGCTCCACAGGAAGCTGCCTACAAAGGAAATCTCACTCAGATCTACTGCCAGATTTATAAAAACATGTCAGACCATGCCATGCCAACACTCAGAAACATTTAATTTAGGGGCAACGGGGGGAAAATTAGCCCAGGTTACGCTGGAGAACATGGTGATTTATCACAGCTTGAGAGAAAGGAGACCATCCCATGGTTTGAGTCACAACTGGTCAGTTACTAAATTGTAAAATAATGTTGATTTTGTCGGGGCAACACAGCGCATAACTAGAGGTGTAAAATTAATCAGAAATTAGTGGGATTCACGCAGGTGAATTTGTTTTCTGACTTTCTTGCAGCGGCAGGTTTTGAAGGGGAACCCAGCAGGTGGCTTTCGCTATTTGGATGATCACAGGAGAGAAAACACTTTGAAAGACGGAGGACCAGAGGCAGACAGTTTGTTAACTTCAACGACGCCAGTCCCCGCTGCTATCGAACCTTTTAGAGCTGGGGAGGAAAATCCTAAATTCAGAAAGTCAACGGGGGAGCCACATTTTAATGTTTGTTTTATTAAATGTAAATTCTACTTTTAACTTGATTGATTTAATGTATTACATTTAACCTGTGTTAACCTTGAACAGCACAGTTAAATTGCTGTAGCCCAGCCAGGTGTGAGTTTGTGTTAGCAATGTGAAAAGACTGGTGACCAGTCTGGGGGTGTCCCTTGTCTCTCGCCAAATGCATGCTGGGATACACTCCAGCCCCCCTCCCGCTCCCCGTGACACTGAACAGGATAACCTGATCGAAAAATAAATGAAAGAATTCTATTAAATTTGCAAACGTTATAACCATACAAATGTTTCAAAGCACAAAAGTATAATAGGACCTCTTTAAAGGTGAAAACTGTTACATTCAAAGCATACTGTGACATGTCACTTAGCAGACATTAAACCAAAGCTGATATATTGTGAGATCTTTTCAGATCAGTGTTGTTGGACTCACTACAGGTAAACCTGCCCACTAGGAAAAATCCTGCTACTCCAGATGGTCAGCCCACCCCTGCTGTTGTGGCAAATCCATGCTTCACCATTCAAGCTGATCGCTAAATGATTTAGCAATCGGTTCATACACTCTTTGTCATTATATTGAACTGCTTAACTGCTGTTAAGTGTCATGTAATTTTTGGGACTGAACAAATGACCCAGCAGACAGTAACTTAATTGGGTGCTGATTGCAGCCAGGCTTCATTTTCTCTCCCATTTCCCCCCCTCGCTAGACACGGCCACAGACGAGTAGTCCCAGACACGGTCAGGGATTCAGACGGCGTGGTGCATTTACAGGCACGCAAAACACCTAATTAATTACTGCAATTCAGACATGAGTCACTACAACACTACTTCCCCAACAACCCAGGTTTATACGACTTGTTCAATGGTGAGAAAGATGTCCAGAACAATGCACGGCAACCCTGGAAACTAGAATAATCAGAAAATAGATGGATTTCATGATCACCGTTTTGTAAGTTGATGTGTTTAAAGAGTTCATGGAAGCTCCTATTAATTCAAATTATAGTTATAAGCACAGAAGTCACAAAAACAAACCAATAGCCATATTACTCTTTTTAAAAACAAGCTTTTGCATAAGTGCTAATCTGACATAGTATGTGCCAGATCATACATGAGAAGGATAATCTTTAGGAGAGCTGTATTTAGTTATAATTATAATTTCAAACTGCATGTAAATATGTTGGGTGTCAACAACAGGTCAACTTGGTCTCAGTGAGGATTAAACCTCACTGACCTTTGAGTTAAACAACAATGTATTTCACGCTAGATCAGCCTGCCTGCTGCAGCAATGTTTGCTTGTTAATGATCACTGCACTTAGACTCATGTCTCTTATTTCAAGACCAAATGTAACCAGGAGTCGCTGCTCCCTGGCAGTCGCCTTGAGCCTCTCTCCAACAGCAAACCCTACACTAATAATATTACTGGGATGATGTGATACTCTTCTGATCCCTGTAGGAAAATTCTTCCCTTGCAGGAAGGTCAGAGCACAGTCGGCTTCAGAGCAGAGCAGCGTCCTCCTGTTGAACAGCAGGCTGTCTAACAGGTGGGCAAGCACAAACATTTTTTTAAACACGATTAAACTTGTGGGTTTTTTCAGTATCACCTTAAGCCTATGCCGACTGCAGCTGTGTCACGGAGTCAAGGAGGAACACTGACACACTGTTACCAGCTTTTACAGGAAGGTGCAGCTCAACGGAGCATTTTAATCCTTGAAACATTTTGCTCAGGATTAACATGCGATTTCCAGCAACACTCTTCTGCACATTCATATACTTGTTCCTTGTCTTCAAATCGGAAGCTACTCAATTATAGTTACAGTCTCCCAACAGCTGGCCATTGAGCAGCTCACCATAGCAATTACTAGGGCTATCACGACACTTGCAGATTCGATATGTATTCGATTGCGATTTTTGTTAACTTTTTTAACACTAGACCATGGGAAAAAGTTGAATCATACACCTCTTGAGACTTTTATTTTGAAAATATCTAAATTAATACAGTAAAATATTTGATTTTCAGCCTGTATGTAGTCAGAGATGTCCTAAAATCAAATATATCAGTAATTGTCAGCAATTATTTAATAGGTTTTTTCCAGCAAACCCAAAAATTAAAGAATAAAGACATTCTCCTCACAAATCAGTGGTATTTTCTTTTTAATTTATAAGGGACATGTAATGTTTTATAGTTCTGGTGAATATAATCCAATCAATCTTATTTCCATATATGTATTTTATATATACAGTTCCCTTTGTTAACACCTTATTTTGAAAACCTGACGTAGTCACGTGTATACTTCCGCTAACTTCGCCAGGTCCGTCGCTAGCTCTCTTTGGATTTAAAATGTGAGGGTGAGGGTTGAATCCATGCCGCCACTCCAACGTTTTCTACTTTCTCGTTTTGGCTCGCTGCAGTTTGTCTTAGTTTTTGCCGAATACGGAATGCTACAACAATAAAAGTGGTAACTTCCTTCTACCTTTGCATGATTCAAATGAAGCAAATACATTCATTCTGGCATTAAAAAATCAAAAAACATTTAAAAAAAAAAACACGATACATAGGTGAATCGTTTTTTCCACACCTCTAGCAATTACAGGTTCAGTATTTTGCTCAAGAGCACCTCAGTGTGACTGTTGACAGTGCTATTAGTTGTTATTTATGGCTGCATCTATATTTTCCCAGTTAGGTTCAGAGATGAAAATGTTGCAACCTAAATAACATTGCCGAATGTTTTTAAAATATTCTCAACACGTCAGCATACAGTATTAACAGTTTTAAAATGCACAAAATCAAACTATACTAATTGACTTTTTTTCTTATGATTGCTAAAAAAAATGCTGAAAAAACAAAAAATCATTACTGAGTTAAAAGACATGGTTTATTTGACATTCCCCTTATATTTTTAAATCCCACTTTTGTGTCCTGATACTGTGTAAACACTAACACCAGCCTCTGTCTGTTTGGAAATCCCTATAAAGCGTGCCAGCACATCCAACACAGCCTGTTTACAAGACTGTGTTTCTGATGGTGTGGGTTAGGAGATACGGGCCAACAACATCACGTCTCGTTCTGGTGTTCTCGCTGACTGCAGTGGCTGTTCAAAGCATGTCATGACCTCTTAAACTACCCAACCGGAAAAGGGTGACATCATGCACTCACACACATTTGCATGTGTCCACTCTGTACCCCCCGCTAGTGTCCAAAACACTAGCACACAAATGATGTTTACACACAGCAAATGCTGAGATTTCAAGACACTGCTTTGGTGTGACGATGACATAACCCACCAAAACACAGAAAATAAAAAAGGCAAAAAAGGCCTACTAATGAGACGAAAAAAAATCTGTCTGTCTTATAAAATAATGTGACATCCTGGAACATAGGGCTGGGCAATATGATGATATATATTGTCAAAACAATATAAAATGTCTATTGTATATATTTTTCTATATCATTTCTATCGCAATATGGGCTAGGTCTATATTATTTATTTTTTCTCTATAATTTCCCCCTAAAACTGCTATGTTCATTTTACACTCAAGTTCTTAAAATGAGAAAGTACTCAGTACTTTTCAGTTGTGAAGTATTTAATTCACACAGGAGTATGTCAAAATAGGCATTACAATGTGGCTATTTCATATAGACTATTTATTTATTGAATTACCACAAAACATGCTATATCGTGATATATATCACTATCGAGATATGAAATTACCTATATTGTGATAGAAGATTTTGGCCATATCGCCCAGCCCTACAAGAACATATTTGTCATTTTAATAAGATGTCAATTACAGTATGTCTATGATGTATTGAGCCACATATTTGTTGATTACATGCAGCATATTTAATGTAAAATATATATTAGGGCTGTCCCGAAAACCATTTTTTTTGGGCTTCGAATCTTTGGTGAATAGTATTCAAAGGTATGTGAAGCTTTGGTGAGAAATAATCAAAGGTATTTCGACGCTTCGCCTCGAAGCAGGCTGACACGTTCTTCTGTCTGTCTCCAACTCCCCCTTTTCAGTGCCGCTGCCACACTACTGTAAACACACGCACATCTACACACAACAAACAGTGATATCCGTCTGAGAATAACTAATAATAATTAATGTTAAATATGATTTGTGGGATTATTTCATGGGTTATTATGGGATTTATACATTATTATAACACACTTGTATATATATAAAAAAAAAAAAAAAAAAGCAGTCTAATACTGATTTGGAGGTTGATTACCATGACAACGGTCGAAGCTAGAAGCATTCGGGTGTGCCCTAATATATATATATATATATGTATACACACATATATATATATATATATGTATACACACATATATATATATATATATATATAAATAAACTAAACCTAATGTGCACTTTATAAACGATTCTTTTCTCACACACTATGAACATTTTTAACATTAATATGATCATTCGTATAGCTGGATGTATGTTTGATTCTGAAAGCAATAATATAAATAATACATATATATATATATATAAATACACACATATATATGAAATAAAGCATTTATTTTATTTAACCTATATATATTATTTAGGCATTAAATATGTCTATAAAATATTTATAGTAACATAATGAAGTAATTAGACTATAATGTATTTTTAATTTATTGTATTTATAATGTATAAGGTATTTGGGATATTATAATATTGTAAATTGTTATTGTTTATTTTTTTAACGATTAAAAGCTGTCTTTTCTTGTTTTTGTAACTTATCTGTTATTTCTTTTTTATTCCCCTTTCACCCACATTAAATGGTATATAAATAAAAGGTGGTGTAAGTGTTAAAACCACTTAATGTAGTAGGAGTGGTTCAGTGACTCCAACATGCTCTGCCTGTTCAACATGGAGCAACAACAAGCGGTGGAGCTGTGTGTCTGTGTTTCCCATACACAGCCTGAGGTTACAGAGGGGGGCGTGGTGCTCCACCAAAACAACACTTACCACATAATGGCGGGCGGCTGTCATACTGTTATGACTGTCAGCAGCGTGCAGGTTTATACGTAGGAAGGAAATAAACACACATATATATATATATATACATACATATATATATATATATATATGTATGTATATATATATATATATATATATGCAGTAATGTTACAAAATAATAATAAATCATAATTTGTTACGCTGCAATAACAGATTATAGCTCTTTTATAACGTTTATAACATCTTAGATCGACTCGATTATATTACGTTGTATATAAAAACAACTTATATTTTGTCATTACGACGTAACGACGTAAGAATTCCGCAGCAGCAGAATGAGAGCAGCTGGTAACAAACGGCCAGGTCGCGCGACTCACTGCCCCTGGAAACGCTGGTGGAGCTCGAGAGTTCACTAACGGGTGAACGTTGGCAGCCATAAGCCCGCCGAAACATCCACTAAACCCGCAGAAACATCCACTAAACTGGGCTTTTATAGCCGCTCAACCCGATGTGAACCTCTTTTATAATGTTCAATAATAAGTAAAATGAGATATATACGGGTTCATACAGAACATTTAGGAGCGCATTTTGAGCAGTAGCTGGTTTAAAAAACGGGACAAATTAGGAGAGTCAGGGCTACATGTTCATATCCCCATGGTTACATCTTCATATCCCCATGGCTACATGTTCATATCCCCATGGTTACATGTTCATATCCCAATGGTTACATGTTCATATCCCCATGGTTACATGTTCATATTCTCATGGTTACATGTTCATACCCCCATGGTTACATGTTCATACCCCCATGGTTACATGTTCATATCCTCATGGTTACATGTTCATATACCCATGGTTTCATGTTCATAACCCCATGGCTATAGGTTCATATCCCCATGGTTACATGTTCATATCCCCATGGTTACATGTTCATATCCCAATGGCTATAGGTTCATATCCCCATGCTTACATGTTCATATCCCCATAGCTACATGTTCATATCCCCATGGTTACATGTTCATATCCCCATGGCTATAGGTTCATACCCCATGGTTACATGTTCATATCCCCATGGTTACATGTTCATATCCTCATGGTTACATGTTCATATACCCATGGTTTCATGTTCATATCCCCATGGCCATAGGTTCATATCCCCATGGCCATAGGTTCATATCCCCATGGTTACATGTTCATATCCCCATGGTTACATGTTCATATCCTCATGGCCATAGGTTCATATCCCCATGGTTACATGTTCATATCCCCATGGCTATAGGTTCATATCCCCATGGTTACATGTTCATATCCCCATAGCTACATGTTCATATCCCCATGGTTACATCTTCTTATCTCCATGGCTACGATGAGCCAAGTAACTATAGAAAGGCACAACTCTACTTATAATAAACACAAACTTACAAGTTAAATATAAAGAATATAAACACTTGGTGGCCTTACCTTTGGGTGTCAACATGACCTCTCCGTTTTCTCTCTTCACTGTAGAAGTGTTGTTAATCCTGCTGATGTTGTTGTTGTTGTTGTTGTTGTTAGTAGCATTACTCCCGGGTCCGGAGGTCAACAACAGTAGTTTATGTTTCTTCTTCTCCTCTCCACCTCCTCCTTTCCCCTTCTCCCGCTGTTTATCTCTACGTTTAGAGGAGGAGGAGGAAGGCGCTTTGTGGAGGAAGAAGTCGCTCTGTTTGAAGACTTTATGTGTGTTTGTCGGTGGTTGTGATCCACCAACAGCAGCAGGCACCACCACCGAGGGGTTGTTGTTGTTGTTGTTGTTGCTCGTCTTCACCGGGCTGAAGCTCCACAAGCTGCTGTAACTCTGCTGCTGCTTCCCGGGCTGCTGGAGGAGCTTCTCTCTGCCGTTGCTGCCGCTGCCTGCCACTCCTCCTCCTGCTTCTCGGCTGAGTTTCTTGGGTTTACCGCTCCTCTCCTCCACTCGGAGCTTCTTGGGCGGCGGCGGCGGGTGTAAATCCCGGTTGCGGTTGTCCTTCGCCTCGGTGCTTTTGACGGAGGAGGAGACCGCCGCGGTAGCAGCAGCTCCGGTGAGGTGAGCGGAGCCCAGCGAGGCAGCCATCTTGAGGCTTGTCTCTCTGTTTACTCTCTCTTCTCTAACAGACCCGCTGCTGCTTTCTGCTGCTGCTCTACTGCTCGACGTGAAGGGGCGGGGCATGTTGTGATGGACAGGCAGCCAGGGAGGGGGCGGGGTTAAGGCTTGATTGACAGGCAGAGAGGGAAAAACTAGAGGCGGGGCTTACTAGCTGTTTATGTACTGTTAAAGGTCCCATATCCTGCTCATTTTCAGGTTCATACTTGTATTTTGTGTTTCTACTAGAACATGTTTACATTCTGTAATGTTCAAAAAAACTTTATTTTCCTCATACTGTCTGCCTAAATATACCTGTATTTACCCTCGGTCTGAAACGCTCCGTTTTAGTGCATTTCAACGGAATTGCATTGCTATGCAACAGTTTGGGTCCATGTGTACATCCTGTCAGCTGATGTCATTCACATACACTGTAACATTAAATTAACTGGGCCACATTTAGAATGTTTACGTTTAAAACCGTGTAATGGTCTAAATATTGTATATTTGTGACATCACAAAATGGACAGAAATCCTAATGGCTTGTTTCAAACGCACAATTACTGAATACGGGCTGTGTGTGTTTCTCCGTATATTGAGCGTTTTTATAGTTTAACAGTATTTATATAGCACTTAAACCTGTTTTTATAATATATAAGACCTGAAAATCTCACTTTTTTTATAATATGGGACCTTTAATGTATTTTATAAAAAATAATAATGAGACCTCAAGCAAAGTAAATGAACATCAAAAAGCATAATGAGCATGTCATCTCTCTAAGCACATACACACATCCATACAACACATACCCTTCCACACAATTCCCCTCCCTGACTTCTGACCCTTCACCACATTTAATTTATTTGAATTTATTTATATTACTTTATTTTATTTTATTTTATTTTAATTCTTTGGATTGTTTAAGTATGTGCCATCCCTTTTTCTCTGACTTCCGTTGCTCCTAAAGTAGTGTTATTATGGTAAGGATGGCCTCTGAGAGAGGCGAACGGCGTCACCACGTTTTCAGCCGCCGGTTTTGCACTCGGCGGCTCACGTTACCGCAGTCTTGGAAACTGAGGAGTGAGCGGAGGGGTACTCAGTCGGTTGCAATCTGCAACCACACCACTAGATGCCACCAAATTCAACACACTGCACCTTTAATTAAGTTTTTTTTTAGACTACAAAATGTCAGAAAATCGTGAAAAATGTCAAGAACTCAAAGAAGTGTCATATCCGACAAAACAAGATAATTGAGGATATTGCAACAAACAATTTTCACTGTTTTCTGACATATATTTCAAATTAACCGAAAAAAGAATCTGCAGGTTAATCAATAAAAACAATTAGTTGCAGCTATATTTTATAACAGCCACACTGATAGTGTTTTTTTTATCCTATTACCAAATTCAAAGTTCAAAACATTTTTGTTTTATTTCAGTTTTATTGGGATTTGTTGGACACAACTGATAGACAGAACATGTAGTGTGGTGTTTGTTTAAAATGGAAATATTCCCATCAAAGAGGATAAACTTGCCCTCTTTCATCTGATCTTCATAACTGGATGAGTTTATCACTCTCACACACTAGAGCACATCATTATACAGCGTCGTCTCGTGAATCCTCCGGAGCTGTTTACACTTTGATTTGCTGACATGAAAACATTTCCCTCACTCAGACCGATTGGCTGAGCTGTCGGCACGAGGCCTGTCTGTCAGTGACTGACAGCCAACCGTGAATACTAAACATGATTAGCGACCGGTTGTAATGTTACACAACTGGTCCGTAAACATTGTGACGAGATTATTGTGTGATGCAACGCAGAAAGTGGAAATTTGATGTCTGTGTGTGTGTGTGTGTGTGTGTGTGTAGGAACTAACAAGAGGAGCTAAAATTCTTCCAGCATCTACTGTATATGACTCATACAACTAAAAATAATCCGGTCAAATACATTACACTGTATATTCTGGGTTTTAAAACAGAGCTGACACAGTTTGCAGTTCCTTCCTGCTGCTTCTGCTCACGAACACTGATTGGCTATATTTATAAGTCATTACATAACATGTTAAACTGCTCCATGGGAAAACTGAGGTGACCCAGTTAAGATAGCAACCTGGCTTAATTCATACAACACAGGCAGATAGAGAGAGAGAGAGGTGTGTGTGTGTGTGTGTGTGTGTGTGTGTGTGTGTGAGATTGTTTTCAACACGTTGATTATCAAGCGTGTAAGTCAGAAAACTAAATGAAATTGTTATTTTTAAAGTTTGGATGTAAGATATAAACAGTACAAGGGCGATAACAGTGAAGACCTGAACACAAGCTATATATTCACAGAGCCTTCCGTCTCTGCTAAACAGCCTCATCCTACATTAGAAAAGTTCAAACAAACCAAGAGTCAGGGAGAAGAAAACACTCACTGTCAAAAAAAAGAAGCCTATTAATGATGTGATTGTTAAAAATAAATAAAAAAATACATAATCCAGACAGAGAATTGTATTAAAAGTTCCTAAAAATAACAAGAAAACTCATCTCTGATGCAATATTCACAGGAAATAATCTGCTCAAAATTCATCCAAATCGCTCGTTTTACACAAACCTCCTGAAGTTCACTATTTGTGTTAATTGCACAGTTTATCTAGTTGTTCTGTACCGTTATTGTTATGCATTGGATATAATATGAAATATCCATAAAATGTGTCATTGAGTCAGGGGTCGTCAGTTTACTCTTTACTTTACTTCCCACTAACAGGTGCTTTATATCAATCACTGTAACACAAAGCTGTCTCCGCTGCACATTAAATATTGTATTGTAACGTACTGTATAATTAATCTGAAATGAGCGTCGGCTGACGTGTGAGCAGAAGCAAGTAATCACAGTATGTCTTCCCACCTGCTGCGCCTCTCTCTGAGCGTAAAGTGAATACAAATGTGGAACCTTCAAGGTCTCGGTGTAAGACGGCGAGCGACTGTGTTTGTACCACCTGCTGTGATTAATTAATCGGCATATTAGTGTGTGTGTGTAGATATAAACGTCTCAGATCTTCCAGGTGTGGGAGAGGATCACCTGCTGTGACACCCCCTTCATTCAACACACACACACACACACACTATATAGTAAATAAAAGCTGTCTATATGTACACACACAGTCAAACAACCTGCACACATCTCATACGATTAAAAACAAAGAGGCGTTTCTTTACTTAATGTTCATTTTTACTGATTGATTTCTGCAACATACAAACATTTTGGGTGTGTGTGTGTGTGTAAGGAGGGGCAATAAGTGTGTGTGTACGTGTGTGTGTGTTTGTGTGTGGCGGGGGGGCTGAACGAGAGTCCCACAAGAGGCGATGAGCAAGCAGCAGCGAATCACATCGTTCACGCTCACGCCGCTGATGATGATTGGAGGAGAAGGGGGAAAAGGGAGGGCGGGCTCTCACTTAAAGGCACAGGTGGGCTCTTTTCTGAGATCGAGGCTAGTGTGCATGTGACGGGGGTCAGTTAGGTAGATAAACAGAAAGAAATGGAGGATTGGGAAAAACAAGTAAAGTTTAAAAGACTGTTTTTTTCTCAGCATGTCTATTAGTCGGGCGTATTATTTTGTTACTTTGAACCTCCAACAAGTAAGAGAGGCGTTACTGAAGTGAGCCGATCTGCTAGCACATAGACGTGTTGAAAACGACAACCTTTTAAAAAATTAAAAAGGCAGAGAGGAGGGTGGGAGAGGGATAAAAGAGAGAAAACAGCGGGGGAAGTATGAAGGAAGCGGGGGAAAAATAATGAGACGCTCCTCGTCCAGAGCAGGAGATCCATCTCTGTTGCATGTTCGACATTTAAAGAGCTGAGAGACAGAAATAAAGTGTAAAAAAAGGGTGAAAAATAAAAAAGTGAGAAGAGAGGAGTTGGGTGGGGAGCAGTGTGACGCAACAAACAACCGCGTATACAAAAATAACTTTTAAAATACCATTTACAAAAAAAACAACCATTATTATTATTATCATCATCATTAATATTATTATTACAATCTTATCCAAAGCCCGTTGTAGCTATTTGAAAGGGGGCCGGCTGGCAGTCAACGCTTTTTCCTCTGCCAATTAATTAAAACACAATTTTTTCAATCTTTTATAAGCATATAACTCCAACATAAAAAATAAAAACAACCCTGAAATATTTGCAAAAAAAAAAAAAAAAAGGGCAGCAGAATAATTTACAGTTTAAAGGGAAACACTGTGTAGGGGGAGGAATCATCATCATCATCATCATCATGCACTGACTTTCTTACATCTTCTGTTAATAAGAATATTTAAGAGATAACAAAAAAAAATCTGAAATATTATATACCTAAACTGCCCTGTACAGTTTTTATCTTTATAAAACAATGCATATACTGTGTAGTTATGGTAGCTAATGGAGTTAGCAGAGAGGAATAAGGAGAAAACAGTAGTCCTGGGTCCCTATCATCATTGTCTCACATATACAGAAGCAGGTACAGAATGATTTCAGATGAAAAACCACACAAGTCGGATTCATAGAGAAGCGGGTTGTTATGGGAAACCAGACTTTATATTAATCTGTCAAGTCCTGTAAGAGTTTCAGGTGATGTGTAACACTGCTGCTCCGAAACACTGGAGGTTTATTGTGAGTAAACTGGCTGCTAAAGTATAAAAAAAAAAAAAAAAAAAAAAAAGACTTGCATGGTCGTTCATCCAATAGGAGGAGAATGAGAACAGAAAAGGTACAAAAACAGAAAAAAAACAGCGAGGAAATAAACAGCAAATTTGAGTCCCAAGTAACAACCAAGAGTGTGAAGAATGAAGGAGGACTGTCATTGGCTGTCTTCTCTGAGAGGCAGACTAAGGCAGGCTCATGGTCCCAGCAGTGAGAGCCAGAGTCACAGAGTGGAGGACTTTGGCCATTACTGATGTGTTTTTAAGGTCATTTGAACCCTGTTGTGGCTGGAAAAAAAGCTGAATTCTTGGGCACACAGTTGGGAAACTTGCTTTAAAATGTTGTATGTTACAGGTGTCTCACATGATTCTGACTTGTCTAACATTAGCATTTTATTGTGAAATATTTGAGAAGGGAACATCACTCTTTGGTTAAACTTTCAGTATCTCTGCATTTAGCTTTGTTTTCTAACGCCACATGAAGATGTCAACATGATGATTACAGAATTAGCAGATATTTACAGGAACAAATCGACATTTTGGGGAAATACACTTGTTTGCTTTCTTGCAGAGAGTTAGACGAGAAGACGGATACCACACATGTCTGTACGGTAAAACATGAAGGTACAGCAGCTTTTTAGCTTAGCTTAGCTTAGAGACTGGAAACGGGGGGAAAAAGCTAGCTGGGCTCTGTTCAACGGTACTACCCATACTTCTACAACTCACTAATTAGTGCGTCACATGTTATTTATCTAATCAGTGCAAAGACTGCAGTGTGAAAACAACAATTCACCGGTTTCCAGTCTTTATGCTAAGCTAAACTAAGTTAAGTTAAGCGGTTTCTGTCTCCAGCTCTACATACAGATGAAAGTGGTTTCCCAAAAATGTGGTAAAATTCCAGCCACAGATCAGGACTGTGGAGCCAACATGGCTGCTGCTACTGACCACTGCAATGACCAAACTATGTCAGTCTATGACTCTGGTAAAACAGGGAGGTCAGCATAGAAATATGAAGCACGAGAGCTGAAATGACTGCAGCTAACAGGAATAAATCCTACAAGAAACCACGACGGAGGTGAGAAACAGTTAAAGGTTGGTAACAATCAGCTCCGGTGCTTCTGTTTCTATGCTGATCCTTTGTAATGTAGCACCAGCACACAGAAAGAAGGAGAGAGAGAGAGAGAGAGAGAGAGAGAGAGAGATAGAGCACCCTGGCAACCTGTACATACCCAACAGAAAAGGTTGCATCATGGGTAACAGATTATCTAGGTTCGCTTTGAAGATTGTTGTTCATTCAGTAGGAGGAAGCAGACACCTTCTGGGAGGAATCAGCTTTCCACAGTAGCTTTTTCTGATTAAAGATAATTCCTGATTTATGATGAAAAACTTTTTTTTTTCTCTCATTTGGCATGAAAGAAAAATACTTTTTAACATCTCTCTTTATTTAGCCTCACACATTTTCATGATACGTCTAAAGCGAGAGAGAGAAAACCTTTTTTTAATCGACTCGAGTCACTAAAACGGGGGGAAAAAAAACAGGAATTATTCTTTAACCATTAACAGGAAAATAACCAGACTGATCCCAGGTCAGCGTCTAGAGAAGTGAAATACTCTAACATCAGCAAGCTGAGCAGGAAAAATGTGGACACACCACTTGACCAGTAAGTGTTCTTCTGCTTTGCACAGTGGCACTTTGAAGGAAGGACTGAGGAGGAGGAGGAAGAGGAGGAGGAGGAGGAGGAGGAGGAGGAGGAGGAGGTGTGGCACAGAGTTACACAGAAGGAGTTTCTATGTAAAACTGTGCTGTCTGTCTGTGTAGCATCTATCAGCTATAGGTTTTTTGGACCAGCCAGGTGAGATCGGTAGAGTCCATCTCCTGAAGAGGGAGGACACTGTTGGTTGGTGGACAGGCGGATGTCTCGTCTCATCATGTCCACTCCAGGGGGGGTTCCCGAGGGCCTTTGGGCTGAATGCAGCGGTTACCGAACCCTGACAGAAGATGGAAAACAACCTCTTAGCTGGGTTGCTTTAAACACATCCAGAAAATGTGCCTTCAGTTTGTCTCCCAGTCTCAAAACCATCAAACATTTTCTGCACATGCAGCTACGTTTCCAATCAGCAAAAGCAACGCCACACAACACAAAAAAAAAATTATGACATTAAAATAAACCATGTTTGTCAGCAAAGTTTTCTGCACAGAGACTATAAAAACAAAATTACTTGTGCAAATAATAGTAGGAAAAAAAAGACAAATTCACTGACAAAACATGTAAAAAGAGGAAAGACAGCAGACTTACCCACCCAGGTCTGCCTTGCTGTCTGTTGCCGTGGTGCCAGCAGATGCAGGGTCAGCTGGAGATGTCTTCTTAACGCACTCTGACACATCTGCACACAAACACACACACACAGATTAATGGGGTGGAAGCGTTGTGTGAATATCAGCGGCTTCGAGTGCTCAGGAGGAGTTGTATAATAGTTTTAGTGATGTAAGACGCATTAGAGCTGCATTCGTTTTACTGAGGGGCTTCCTACATTTATTTTTTTAATTATTACCATTTAATTTAAATCTAGTTTTGCACTGGAAATACAGGTTTCACTTAACGCACCACACCTTTAACCCACAACGCACAAAACACCACATTACACCCACACGTGCAAAGAAAATATACATTAATATGTGAAGTTTTACACACTGATAAAACATTTGTTCTGCCGAAAAACTTCATGACATTTAAAGGCCGACTTAAAGCAGCGAACTTAAATGAAACCGCAGCCTCCTTTTTATTCTTCATAAATGCTGCTATTGACTTATATTCACAGTTGGTAAAAACAAACATTTATTCCCTTTCGATTATTCTGTCTCTGTCACTGAAACTGCTGAAGCACTAAATTGGCAGTTACCATCATCACACAACCCCTCATTGCGCGGATAAGCGTACGCACACATTGTTCATTTCACCTCTCGACAGACGTGGTTTATCTTTTCCCCTTTTTCTGTATCTCTTTACTGCTTCGTTATTACTCACTCTCCCGCTCTTACAGCTGCCCTTTTGACAAATGCTGTCAGTCTTATCGTGCGTCGGCTAATTTGTAAAACACTGAAGGTCTGTCTCCAGCTATGCTGAATAACTACTGTGAATACGCGTAAACACAAGGACAAACAAACAAGAGACTCGTCTTGCACAGAGCAGCACACAGACAGACAGACAGTTGCGATGTGTGCGAGTGTGTGTTCATACCTTTATTTGAACCGCTCCATTCAGCCGAGGCCGACGTTTTACCATCCAGAGGGTCTGACGGAGAAGAGCAACACAAAAGAGTGAGTTTAACAATGAAAGAACTGATGGAAATTGAACAAAGACTTAACTTCGACACACATTCTCACACATTCGTACCGTTCAAACCCTCTCCTCCATTAAGCCCTCCTTTTCTCAATACCTCAGCCTCACAGTGGGGAGAAAAAGCTCCACCAAAAAGGTGCACTAAGGCCTTATGATATCTGTATTTAGATTGAGTCGGTGCACACCAGTGAGAGCTAGGATCCTTCTTTGATCATAAATAGCAGGTGATGACAATGAGGAGACAGATTAAGAAATTACATTAAAGCTTCAAGACACTCTTCAAGCTTTCTACTGTGTCGCTGTACCCTTAATACATTCCCCCATCGATGTACGTCCACTTCTACATCACTACAAAAGCAATAAACTACTGCTGTGCCCCAACTCCATACTACCCATATACAGTATGTACTCATCTTTAGGGCTGCAACTAACAATTATTTTCATTGTTGTTTAATCTGTTGATTCATTTCTCGATTAATCGATGAGTTCTTTGGTCTGTAAAATGTCAGAAAATGGAGAAAAATGTCGATCAGTGTTTCCCAAAGCCCATGATGACGTCCTCAAATGTCTTGTTTTGTCCACAACTCAAAGATATTCAGTTTACTGTCATAGAGGGGTAAAGAAACTAGAAAATATTCACATTTAAGAAGCTAGAATCAGAGAATTTTTGACTTTTTTTTTCTTAAAAAATGACTCAAACTGATTAATCAATCATCAAAGTAGTTGGCGATTAATTTAATAGTTGACAATTAATCGATTAATCAATGCAGCTCTACAAATATTTCTAGTATTTATTCAGTGTGTACACAAGAAATCAGCACACGTCACTGTTTTATACTAACAGGAAATGATACAATACATGCAACATATGTTGGACGTCACTGCCAATGAATGACAAGACAGCAAAATGATTTTCCAAAAATATGATAGTTTGAGGTGTTTTAGAGATGTTTTACCACCTGTGTATTTTTTCTGCTGTGCATTGCATTGTGGGAGAATAGTGTCCATCAACAGCACACACATTTACAGGGTTCCCACTCTTTGCTAGATCATTTTCCAGGACTTCTCCAGGATATTTTCAGTGATGATGGCGTGGTATGACTGACGGTGATCGTGCCATACACTAATATGTTCCTCTCTGTGGAAGTCTGATTTAAAAGATGTGCAGTCTATGGCTATAACTATAACTATAATCTATGAAATCATCTCTTACGTGCTCAGAAAAATGTATCATAGAATAATATAATAAAAAGCTACCGCAGTTATCAGCCAGAAGTGACTAATATTTACATTTGAAGGATAATGTAACCAACGTTATTCAGAGTTTCAGCCACTTAAGTCGTAATGTCATCAAATCTGCATGTGCTACCATAAAAATACTCGTTCATAAACTACCATCTGATATATATATAGATACTGTATATATGATCCTGAACATGACTTAGTCCTTTCAGATGGCAATGTTATCCTCTTTGGGGAGCTCTGATAGACAGCCTCGTAGTTAGTTCTCCAATAAAATAGGAGGACGGTGAAATCATTTTATTTTCCAGGACAACACAAGATTTTCCAGGACATTTGACCTTTTCTCTAATTTTCCATGTGTTTCCAATAACTTTCATTTAGTATGCATACTGACCATTTTGAGTATACTTTATTTTGCAATTTCCTGTATGCAGTATGGATTGGGACACAGCTTGTGACTGATCATCAAAGATGTTCTTTACAGAAACACTGCAGGTCTGAAGTCGTGCCAACGCTGCCCCCTAGTGTTGTAAAACTGATAAAACCTCTCACAAAAACAAATGTGCTCCCTTTGGACACAACAGTGAAAATGTTTTAACTCCTTTACATCTCATGTGGTTGAATAATTTAATACCCAGCGGACACTACACAGGAAAAAGAAAGCAGCAGAAGGCAACAGGGAGGACACCGGCCTGTGAACCTGCAATATGTGCGTCCATCTGTCAGTTTGAAGCGAGGATGAGAGACTGAGGCCCTACCTGTTCGTACACCGAAAGGTACCAGAGAAGAGGAGCATCATATTCCTCCTTGTTCACCGACTGCATCAAACAACCACTGCTGTTTCACTCACACCACTAAAGCATTCGTTTTTTAAATCCACTGATCCGTATCCACCTTCTTTGACCAGCCATAAAACCACCAGATCCAGGCGGTGACTCCAGTGACTCCACAGCACTGGAAACACACCTGTGGATCTCGACCAATGCAAACGCACCTGTGGCCAGCAGGAAGGACTCGGGGGTTCTCGCAGGGAGGGGGGGAGGGGAGTCATCGCTGTCCCAGCAGTCTGGGTTAAAAAGGTCAGAGGTCAAATGAGAGGCAATGTTAATCACTGGCCCGAGAAGAAAAAGCAAGAGATCGTCAGTCAAATGGAAACGATGCAGAGAAAAGCTCATAACAAGTGTTTCCTTAATTCCTTCTCTAATGATAGTGGTAGATTAAACTATATGAAGTGATATAAAACTGCTTTATTACAAAAAGTAAAAAAATAAAAAATAACAGATAGGCAATATGGACAGATATTTGACTGTATTTTATCATGAGTTACAATACACTGTTATTTAAAATATTATATTACTTTATATTAGGAGTACAAGGCTCCTCATTAAGTGGATCAACCAATGCAAGGTACGGATTTGAGTTATTAAATGCCATTCATAAATTTGTCAGTACTAAAGCATGAAAAAAAAATTGTATTAACATTATTAAAATGTTTATTTCCCTTCATTTGTATTGCTTAAACAAAATATGTATTTATTTATTTGTTGCAGTCTTTTTGTTACTATTATTATTATTATTATTATTATTATGCATGTGTGCATGTTATTGCACATGCACACAGACAAAACTATGTTATGCTTAGATTCCATTTTTCTGAATTGTTAAATATTACCTGCATGTAATGTTTTTTTTTTCTACATTTTTATTTATTAACAATGTTCTCAGTATAACATAGTTTAATGTCAGAATTTATTTCTTTGGTTAACACTGTATCTGAATACGTTTATGCCAATAAAGCCATTTGAATTCGATTTTTAAAAGATGCACTCATATGTTACAAGGTATGAAAACGCATTCATGCATTTTTAATCATCATTTTCCATTGATTGTGAGGGATCACATGTAACTTTAAGTATCAGTTATGGTTTCTGTAACAGACACAAATAGATTAGCAGATGTTGAATACTGAGAACTGCATCAACGCTGAAACTGATGCGACTAATGATAGCGGTTTACCTCTGTTAGTTTCAGATCTATGTTCGACATGTCAAAGGAAATCTGTATATGTAATGATGAATAATAATTCACATGTCATTTCTGGGAACTTTCACATTTGCATAATGTTTCACATCTCATATGCGTAAATGTGAACTCAACCTTTCAGTCTGTCAACTATTCTATTTTGCTTTACTGTTTACTTAATAACTGTTTACTTACCTATTTATTTTATCGTTACTTAATTATCATATCTTGTTGTATTTTTTACTGATGCCTGTTGTTTTTGCTGCCGTAACACTGCAAATTTCTTATCTTCTTATCTTATCTTATACTGGTTAATAAATGTACAGTGTGGTTAAGTTACTGGTGTGTCAGATTGAGGTGCAACTAAAAGCACTGACATGCTCCACACAGTCATGATTATATTTCCATTCCATTATATTACATTCTCCTCTTCAAATTGAGTATTATTTGACAATATTCATCCCTGAGGGAAATATTGTCTTTTATTTAAATTACCCATGGGTCATTACCATTATGATTAGCTCCTGCTGCAGCATAATATGAGAAGGAAGCAACGGAAAGGGACGTGTAATTGTTTTTTTGAGTTCCAGCTGGTTCAGTACAGACCACAGTATATACTGTTGTTTAGTATTTACCATAAAACTCAATCATCTCTGTCCCCACACAACACTGATAGCAGAATTTTTCAATTGATTTTCCTTTAATCGAGTGTCAAGGTAAGGCTTTTTAATTCAAGCACAATATCCAAGGAGTCATTTTGTATTAATGACCTTATTATCAACCATAAGAGTGTCTGTCTCTTTCTTACGGAGACTTTTGTGGTCTCTCAAGGAAGCCCGACCCCTTAAATTATATTTTCTCCCACTCATCTGGAGGGGAACGGCAGCAGGACAGCTGAAATTAACTCTGAGGCTCTGAAGGGTCGAGGTGTTACCTTTGAGTATAATGTCGTTATTATAAAATGTTAGCCTCATTTCGATTAATCCTAAAATAATGCCTCTTTGATGGCTAATTGATCTACAGTCATTCAAGCTGTGATGGTTAAATCTTACTGGGTGATTTAAGTAAACAGGAACTAGTAGGTACAACTAGCTAAAGCGAACGCAGATAGATGCTGGTTAATGTAGCACGGTACCATTTTCAGGAGAACATTAAGGTGTTTGTTCAGCAGGTTAATGTCACTATAAGCGATGAGGGCGAGAGACAAATTACATTGTTGTTCTTGATCTAACTAAAGTGCTGTTAACAATGCAATTACAAACTCCAGCTTCAGAGACAAAGACACATTTTTTAAGGCTGGTAATCTATTACCAACAGAGGGGACTCAGGAAATGTAGAGTTCACCTGCTTTTGTTGTGTCTCAATCAATAGTGGAATTACTAGAAAGTTAATGTCTTCAGCATCTAATCATAATTGAATACTGATTATTAACATAATTATTAACATTGATTACACTGATCGCAAAGCATTCCTTTTGATTGGCATGTTTTAGAACATTTTCATTCTCTATTTTATTGTTGTATTTATTTTGCATTCTTATAATCTTTAGAACATTTTCAGATAGGAGAGGAAGAACTTAATTCATCCTGAAATGTGTATCTTGTAGCCTTGTATATTTTCAAGGTTTTACATATTTAACTGCAAAATTTACTTCAACTTAGCATGCATTGGTTTCCTTAGTCTCCTTAGTTTGCCACTGACTGGTAAAACATTTTATTTGAACGGCAACAACCTATATAAAATGTGCAATATCTAAATAATATAGGTTTGACTGATTCATTGACAATGCAACCAACAAAACACGCAGCCAACAGCTCTCTCTCTCTCTCTCTTGACAACAAGCAGTCGTTAGATTCTTGCAACCAGTCAAACAGCAGCCATCAGCGTTTCATAACCGACTCCAAAGCGTTCACCGCAGCCCAAATAAATGATGTGCCAGAAAGCCAAGCAGACCAGAACGCAAACCAGACCACTTCAGGACTGGGAGGCAAATATTCCTGCATTTAGCTTAAATATTGGAAATACTTCAGGAGTGCATGATGCCAGACATTTAAATGGCTACTATAACATTTGAATTTCATTATCTAACATTTTGTTGTGGAAAAACTGTTTCTCTAAAACTACTTTAAAGTTTGTCTTGTGGCTGTTTGTGTATAAAAGAGGAACAATAATAATGCCACCATGTCAATGTAACCATTAAGAAACTAATTTCTCTTTGGTTCCTGAAACAAGCAGGAAATGTTGACCTCTAGAATTTAAATTAAAAAAAATTGCATCTGAGAGTTATGGGTGTGCAACTGTCAACTCCTTTCTTCATCATCACAATTTATACAACTTTTTCTGTAGTATATGCATATTTAAAATTTTAGACATACTTCCAGATTACTTTTAACAGAGACTTTTAATTTGGAGCCGCATCTCGGGCGTTTGCAGTAACAGGACAGCTCAGATGGGATTGTCAGGTAAACTGCTGTTGTTTCTGAACACTAAAAAAACATTAGGAACGTTATTGTACTTATTTCCTGTCATCGACTAAATGTTGTCATGCAACTTATTAGAGCTAGATAGAGACCTATAGATAGGGATGCACCGATACCGGATGGGATATCGGGCGATACTGACTCAAATAGCTTTATTGGAAATCGGTGTCAAAGCCCAGGTATCGCTATCGGTATCAGGACTGAAAACGTTGTTGTAGTAAGTATCGTGTATTCAGTGTAGTAGTATACACTGAAAAGAGTGCTGTATCTTTCAGTTCCAAGAGACTATTTATTTGAACATATACTAGTTTTTATTTGAAGCCATTTTACTGCTGGTAAATTGATTGACATCATGCACCCGTCACAGTGAAATCCAAATATTTAAAAAATGCAGTGAAGTCTTATTTCATCAAGCTTTGAACCCATTCAAGACCAAAACCGTTCCGAGCCAAAGTCCACTTCAAACCACTCCAAGTCAGCTCCAATCACAGCAAGAATCCAATTTCAAAATGTCAAGATTTTGAAATCAACAAAAGAAGAAAGAGGCGATCTCAGTCTTCACACCCCAAACCACATCTCATCGCAGCGATCATGACAGTGAGGCCGTACCGATGCACAAACAGCGTGACACGGCTCTGTTCGCCAATGTGTATTTATCGGTCTCATGCAGTGTTGCTCCTTCACCATCCAACATGCACTCACACACACTGAAACGAAAAAACACACAAAAACAGTTTCTCCCGTTTTTGAAAAATCCACTCACTTAGACAAACACACACAAGCTGAAAGAGAAGAAGAAGAGATGTTTTGACAGATGTTTGCTGGTTAACATTCGCAGCATTCCTCGCAAACCGTCCAATTAGTCATACAGCCATGCTTGAAATGAGACTCACTGGAACTATCTCAGTCCTTTTTCTCCCACTCTTTTTCTTGTTATTCCTCGTCTCCCTGCCTCCGTCTTAACCGAGCAGTAAGAACAGTATGTGTGTGTTGACGGATACAACTTATCATTATGGTCTGTCTGAGACCTCTGTCTAACTGCTGACCCTGAAAATGACTCTAACGTGTGGTTTCTCTGAGCGTATGTGTGTGAGGATAATAAAGACAGGTTGTCAGAGTTACTCTCGGTGTCTTTAACAGAGTTTTATGAACTAGACTCATCAGAACTGAGCTGAAATGACCCACTGTGTTTAATTCAGTTAGTTAAAATGCCTATTTATCTGATTTCCTTTAAAGTTGTTAATTGACTCTGTGAGAAAAAGCAGCCAGTTAGTTAAAGGAATTAGATTCACTCATTAAATAATTAACATACTTGTTGACGGAGAGCACTGCCCCGCGATCGACATGGGCACCACCTTCCGCACCGGCTGCTGGTCTCCGTGGTGAGGGGATGTGGTTACCATGGCCGTCGCCGTGGATACATTAGTACGATAGCCCTCCTTTCCTCCGGACATCTCCCCGTCCCCCTCCTCCTCCGAGTTATCGGAGTGCAGGGGGTTGGTGAAGCTCAGGGCAGTCCTAACGGGAGTAGAGGAGGACGAGGAAGAGGAGGACGAGAGGTGGGAGGAGGAGGACGAGGATGGGGCGACGCGGTCTGAGGAGGACGACGAGGAGGAGGTTTTGGGGAACTGTTTATCCGGGCTGCTGCAGACCTGAGCCCACGACGCATGGCCGGCCTTCACCTCCACTTTCTCACCTCCCTGCGTCTCCCCCTTCTCGCTCTTCACGGGGAGGTGGTTTGGTCTGGCTAGGACGCCTCCGTCAGCCTGACTCTCCCCGCATCCGCCCGCTCCCCCCTCCGTGCCCGAGTCCTCCGACAGCGAGGAGCTAGACGTCAGCAGGGATTGGCCGGAGCGGGCTTTGAAGGCGTGGGTTCTTTGCAGCGCTCCGGCGCTATTGGCTGAACTGCTGCCTCCTCCGCCCGCTACTCCCATGGAGGTGGAGGTGTCAAAACTACGAGGTCCTTCCTGTAACGGCACCTTTTTAATCTCAATGCTCAGCTTCCTCTCGATCCGAGGGCCGCCAGAACATTCAACAGCGGGGGAGAGGGGCGACGAGGGAGTCTGAGTCTGGCTTTGGCCCGATTCGGATTTTGTGGATTTGTTGTTATAGTTGTCATTGAGATCTAGATTTGAGACCTGAGTCTGCTGTTTCCGACTTTGATGATCTTGGTCTTTCTGCTCCGAGGGACTGGTCTGCTTGTTGGTACTGGGTTCTGACTGGTTCTGCTGCTGGTCCGCGTCTTTATTCTGAAAGGAAAAGGAAAACATTCAAGCACCTTTTTGCAAGTACAGCATCAACTAGAAAACAACAAAGGTCTTCCATGTGTTGGGGCATGTCTGACAGGGAGTCAGGACAAGTTGACACAGCAATATCTTGTGTGAAATTCCCAGAATATTTTACTGCAAGATTCTCGGGTTAAGAGTGTAAAAAGGCACAACAGAGTGACCAGGACAAGTCTTCTTAATTCAGGAGTGAACCTCCAGTATACTGGTAATAAACAACAAACCATATTTTAACCGCAATCTCCTATTTTCTACACTGTCATCTGTTAAAATAAAGGTTAAAATGCCCCAAAAAAGCCACATTCTTTACTTCCAGCTTCTCAATTTATGAGGATTTGTTTGTATTCTTTGCCTTATGTGACAGTAAACTGAAAATCTGTAAGATCTGCAAAAAAACAAAAAAACAACACAACATAGATGTATGCTGTGCAGTTAATTACACAACAAACTTGACATATTAGAAATGGATACATAAACAACCATTCTGTAAAATCTGTATGTTTCTGTATATGCAGACTCACCTGTGTGGTAGCCAGGACATGTATGACAGGTTTGGGGTGGTAGCGGTCGTTGTCCTGCCGTACGTTGGTGACGGTGGGGAAGGCTGAAGGGGGAGACGGGGTCAGGATGGGGGGTACAGGGTGAGGCTCCGGAGGCTGGAGGATCTCCTCCTTCACATCACCTTCTGCCTGGGAACTAGACACAGAGAGAAACAGAGAGAGAGAGAATGGATATTACACACAGAGACTTTTGATACTCTTTAACAAAACTTCGCTGTTGGACTGAACCATAAATGTAACGCAGACTTTTTAAGTAAAACAAGCCAGATGTGTACATGCAGAGAGATTAAGACTGTGAGGAAAAAATCATTAATTTGTATGCCAACATATTTTGCTTTTACGCTACAATACAAGTGGTGTGAATGTTTAAGTACAAATCTAACCTATTTGTAGGGCTGCCCCCTCTTAAAAGACTAAGATTTCTTTAGTCGATTAGTCATATTTTTTATGCTTTTTATGCTTTTTATTAAACTTATGAGCACATCTCTGGTAAACACAAAATTTAAAGTGGTGCTTTTGTGTGATTCTTTGTAGAGAAACTCAGTTTCACAGATCTGTCGATTAAAATAACTAATCGATTAGTCGACAAAATAGTATGAGTGTTAGTCAAAGAAGAATTTCTTTGGCGGAGGACAGCCCGACCTATTTGAAGACTGTGGTTCAGGCAATTAAGAGAAAATGAAAATGATGAAAAGGCAAAATTTCATCACACTGGTCAGACAACTTCCAGACATTTGGACATCCACATTTTAAATTATTCTGTCTAAAAAGACATGATGAAATTAAGATGATGAAATGAACTTGTACTAAATTAATTTCATACATGAGTGAAGCTAAAAGGTTTCTGTTCAGGTTGTGAAGATTAGTTTTCAACCACTAGGTGGCAGAATTTGAAAAAAAGAAGTAGCAATGTGCTCAATATGTCTGAGGCAAATCACTTGTCCTCAGATGTGACTGTATGTTTCGCTCATATTTTGTTGATTTGAGGTCGACATGATGTATTGATGTAAAGCAAACTGAAAACAGACTGAATCACCACTACGGACTTTATCCCTCTGAATGAATGCATTGTGTTTAATGTTTCTGGAACTGCAGTGCAGAGTTGAAGACTAATTACCTAAGGGGATATTAAACCATTGTATTGTTTTCTATTCTGCTTTTATTCTATTATTTTCTTTGCAGCAACCGACTTCAGTTACTGTTGGTCCATGGCGAAAAGGGAGTGTTTTGCTACAAAAGTGTACAAGATGTCTTTTTACCAGCTAGTTCAGTGGATGTCTTTACAGTATAGTATCTTCAGTACTGCATACAATGTGATTCATATTGCACTTAATCAAGATCAACTGTGTAACGTGCTTATAAACTACTTAAACCACACCTATACATAAACGCAGTGTAGGTGTGTGAATTATAAACAGGATGCTGAGGTTGAGACCGAGCGAGCCGCACAGCGATGGAAAGTTAAACATTAAGATAATGTTCCACTCCACACAATATACATTTACATATACATGCAAATATATATATACACACACACAAAGGAAAAAAAAGAACTGTGAAAGGATGTGGTGGTGCGCTAACTCAAGAGCGCATGACTGTATGTAGGACTGCACATGATGCTGTGTGTGTGTGTAAAAGACACAGATAGAAAGTCAGACACAGAGAAGTTGCGAGCTAGAAGGACGGGGGATTTCCTTTTCTTGAGCAACTTTGGAGTTGCTATCAGACAGTAAAAGGTTTCCTCACACAGCCTGGGTATCACAGTATAGCTGCCCTTGTCTGGCTGACACTCTTCTATGATAGGAGGTTGTGATCTGCTGTGTGTATGTTTGTTTATTTATGGAAAGCATGCAATGATTGAACACTGAATCACTCCTAAGGATTTCATTTTCTAAATACAGAAACACTAGACTAATAACTTTTGTTATAATCTCAGTGAGGGAGGTCAGAGGTCACGATTGCTGGAGAACAGAGCTCCTGCTGAGATTAAGCTCCATTCAAGAACAGGGTTTGTTATAATAAACTAATACTGGAAAATGTTGAAAAAGTGTTGGGAAAGTGAAAAATATTATTAGTAAACTGAAACTAAATAAAAACTAAATCCTTTAAGAAAAACTAAAGCTAAACTGAAACGATGTTACCTGGTTAAAAAACTAAATTCATATCAGTTTTAGCTTTTTATTTATAATATATCACTACCGAAAAAAGGAGACAGCATGAATGAAACTAAATATATAAAAAACTAAACCTTTCTGAAAAACTGAATTTTAACTAAAGCTAGCAAACGCACTCTGAAAACTAACTAAAACTAAACTAAAATGAAATTGAAAAGTCAAAACTAAAATAAAATAAAAACTCATTGAAAATTCAAAACTATTATGACCTTGCTCAAGAGCTTCTCTAACCACCAGAATCTAAAATCGTATCTTACGGGTCTCTTGTTGGTAATTTGTGTCCTCCGGGTTAAAGGAGTCTTCCTTTAATGAAAACATAAATTACCCATGAGGATTTCTTCCTCTACATCATCTTCATTGCACTGAGCAAGCAAAAGATATATTTAACAATAACCCAGATGATTCCCACCGGTGCCGATTGTTTCCATGGGGATATGATGAATCATTCAGATGAGTTTATGCGGGCCCTGTGACCCTCTAAGATAAGATAAGATTAAATTATTCCTCAGGGGAAGCTGAGCTATTACAGGAGCAAACA
This sequence comes from Sebastes fasciatus, assembly GCF_043250625.1. Taxonomy (NCBI): domain Eukaryota; kingdom Metazoa; phylum Chordata; class Actinopteri; order Perciformes; family Sebastidae; genus Sebastes; species Sebastes fasciatus. The sequence goes on from NC_133817.1 coordinate 17,005,271, forward strand.
CTAAAAGCAAAAACAAATGAGCAGCATCAAAGAGAGTAAAGCACATCTGAAAACTGCAGCACAAGGACATCCATGAAAAATGCAAGTAGGTATGAAAATATTATGAGGGTTTACATCGAGTGAATAAAGGAGTAGTGATAGTGATTAGCTTTCACTAACAAACAGTTTGTGGGGGGGGGGAATATGTTTAACTGTAGGAAATGAGCAAACTTTAATGTACGGTGTGCCTTGTTTTACTACTTTCTACTTTGTCTTTATTTTCCTTAATGGTGTTCAATGGTGCGAGTGCAGCTGTCAACAAAATGTTTCACTTACATTAGGGGGCAAATTCTCTGTTTGCAAAAAGAAGTCCGATTGTATAGAAGTCTATGAGAAAATGACCCTTCTTCTAACTTGATTTATTACCTCAGTAAACATTGTAAACATGAGTTTATTGTCTCAATCGCTAGTTTCAAGTCTTCTTCAATACAGCATGATGTTCATTTAGTAAATTATGGTCCCATTTAGAGTCAAATAGACCATAAAGCAGGGGATGCTTTAGGGCGTGGCTACCTTGTGATTGACAGGACGCTACCACGGCGTTGTCCGGTCTGGGAGTTGTCCGTGTTTTCGTATTCTAACTTTAACCCTTTCACAGTGTGTTTTCAGTTCATGAAAGTTAAATATAACCTTTTTCAGAGTTCGGTTGTACTTAGCTCCACCCTCTCCTGTCACTTCTGGTTGCAAAAACCAAGATGGCAACAGCCAAAATGCAGAACTCGAGGCTTCAAAACGGCAGTCCACAAACCAAAGGGTGACGTCACGGTGACAACGTCCACTTCTTATATACAGTCTATGTCTATAACACACTATGATGTAGTTGTAAGCAGATACATTACTAAAGTATTTGTCAACAACTATAAGTCCTCCTGTGGGCACCCTCTTGTAATATTAAATGTGTATTCAAAGGAGAAGTTAGAATTGTAGCCAAATACTGCACATTAATAAACCCCTTAAAAATGTTCTTATATCTGTCTGTAACTACATTACACTGCGTTGAAAAGCATTTATTAAATGTTTGTATGTATTGCTTATAAATGATTAAAAGGGGATCTCTAAGAATCTGTGACTATTTTTGAAAAAGAGCATCATACACAACTAGCATGCACTCCAAGTTCTTCCACTTTTGCCCTGAAGCATAAACACACTACAACCATCCGTACTGTTTTGGCATGCTGGTGACACAGTTAAGAGCTAACCTTGGCCAAATGAACATTACGCACACATGCACACATACAACCTAAACACCTACACACAAACACACATGTAGAAAATTGTATGCACCACCCACACTCACAACGAACACACGAAACAAGAGCACCGTGCCCTCCACACGTATGTGCTCCAGAGGGAAGATGCTGCATTTTTAATCAGCGTTGGTTCACAGATGTGCTAGAAGGCGATCAAGCTTCAAGAGACACTTCCTGGTTTCAGGTTGTGCTCATGATAGATTCACACAGACACCCAAGAAAAGGAGCAAACCACACTCTCAATGTGACAAATGATGAGAACTAACAACTCTCTGTTGGAGAGCTGAATTTCCACATCACAGAATCACACTTGGTAGCACTCAAAAACCTCTATGATATATTAACTTATGAATAGGGCTGAACGATTTTGAAAAATGTTTAATCATTTTAATATTTCATGGTGTTTGAATGGTTCTTTACCCTCCTTTTTCTAAATGTTTTTTCTTGTGGAATTATTTGTTTTTATTTTATGGTTACAGTATTTATTTCCTATATTCTGTAATTAGGATGAAATGAACTAGTTTATATGGATTTAAGCCAAATTTGTGCTGTGGACAAAGAGAAATATTCCTGATAACAATTTGTTTTATATATTTGTATGTGAGCTGCTGGCGGGTAGTGGCAGGTCTGACTGAACTTAAATGGTTGATAGATCCAGGTATCAACTGAAAATGTACCATATTTGTGCCAATATGACACCTGATTTACATTTGGTCACCTTTTTAAAATGTATCAAAATATATTTTGAATGTAGTCTTAAAGGGACTATTTGTAACTTTCAGAAATGCTTGTTAACAGCGACACCTGTGGCCATGAAATCAACGAAAGTCAGCGTCGGGCTCGCGCTTGCTCGCTCTAAATATACCTGAACGAGCATCACTCAAAACAGTGAGGCGACACACGTCAGCTAAAACCACAATATCACTCTATATTTCAGCGGCTTGGCAGTAATGTTAGCTGACCAGACGAAGGTCTCTCCATGAACATGATTTAGATCTGATCCTAGTGTTGGCTTTCCCTGCCTAAGTGCAGGCTGAAGCAGCGGCGCTCTGCAGCGTGTCTCCCTGCTCTCTCTGCCCGCAGCCGGAGAGAGCAGAGGAGACACCGGCACCCGGTCGGTAACGAGAAGACAACGTAAATCTCTGTAGAGCTCCGTCACTTCACAAGACACGGAAAACCTCTGTTGGTCTGGAGGAGCTGCAGCAGTTATTTCTGCACAAACGTCCCCTGTGCATTCACTAGATATTCTCAGAGCTAAACTAACTCTTCTGCAGTGTGTAGTGAACGCGCGTTCACGTCTAGAAGTGGAGCGAGCTGAGCTGTCTGAGTGAAGGCGAGCAGGCAGAGGAGGAGGGTACAGCAGCTACACGCGAACGCGCATATGCGAGCGAGCATGTGTGACAACCCGCTACATTTATGCGCGTACAAAGTTACAAATAGTCCCTTTAACACACAGCTGTACAAAAAAAAGTGCCCACATAAAAAAACTGTCTAAAATCTGCAACATTATTATTTAAAAAAAAAAGAAATAATTAATCAACCAATAAGTACATAAAACTAAAATATATCAAAACATTAAATGCCAACTTTTGGTACTTGACAGTTTGATATTTGAGATGCTACAGACACATTTTTGGGTAACGTAAATTTCATGGTAATTAGGTGATAATTAGCAAGTAACCTATTTGAAATTTCTTTGGAATTACTGTCAAATTACTCTAATATTTACCTCAAAATGTATCGAAAATTACTTTATTATTAACATTATTTAATTATATTTCCCAGTAGCTGGTAATTTATTTCATACATTTCCAGGAAAAGAATACAAAGTTAATTGATATGCTTTATTTCCATGTCTGCTGATAAATAGATAATAATGAGCAAATAACTTATTTGAAATTTCTTAAAAAAACTCCCTGAATCATGACATCAGCTACCAGGTTACATTTGTGTAGACAATAAGTCACACAATGGTGAGATCTGGGCCTGATCAGAAGTGTCTTCTATTAGTTTTGGTTTTCCACCTCCGACGAAGAGCAGCACACCGCCACCTCTCAATCCTAAGGGCCCTATTTCAACCATTATATGCTATTTTAGCATATAATCATTACATAATGTTTATAATAAAGTAATGTTCGATACATTTTGAGGTAAATATTGGGATAATTTGGCAGTAATTCCAAAGAAATTTCAAATAGCGTACTTGCTAATTATCACCTAATTACCATGAATTTGCGGACCTTTAAAATGAAGTGTTACCTATTTTTATTCTGAACGTTCGGAGGATATGACTCTTCAGGGTGTGGTCGTGAATATGTGTGTATGTATGTAAAAGCCATGACTCAGTATCTGTGACCTTGATACCAGCCTCACTGGAGTTCCTGCACTATGTTTCAACTAAAATGTCTCCCACACACACACACTCACTTGCACTGCTAAAGTGACCCGGGAGGGGGGGGGGAGTGTGGCCGGCAGAATGTGGACTATGTTGGTAAAAATAGCTCTGACCATCACTAAAATACTCCCAGGCTTAAACTAGGCCTGGACATTATTCCTTTAGGAAACCGAGGGACGACACAGAGAGACAAAGACACACACTGAGATTTAAGTCTTCCAGGAAAGCCTCGCATTTTGGCAGCGTCCCCGAGTTCAAATTTGTCTGTTTTACTTAGAGCAGGAAAGAACCTTTTACAGTAAACACATCCCAAAATTAGGAGCTCTGAAAAATGTTTGCTTTCCCATCAAACCGGCTGGTACGGAAGACAAATTGAGCACAGCGAGATAATTTTAGTGCAGTAAGAGAACATAACAAAAGGTCATGTTGGCTCCGATAAAGGATCTTTTTCTGTTGTTTAGAAACGGGAGGATGAATATACATAAATTACATTGTTAAGCGCAGAGCGATTGGTTCACATGGACACACAAAATGCTGCCAAACTGGACATTTTTAGACAATGCTTCTAGCAACAGGTAATTAAGTGAAACAGTCTCCTGGCAACAAGATGTTCCCTGTGGCACTAAAGCAAACAGCGCTGAGGCAACTTCCGGCTTGTTTTAAAAGTTGTTGCTGCATTAATAGCCTTGTAGATAAATCATAATAAGAGGGAAAGGGGAACTGAAGATGAACCGGCTGAGAGAAAGTGGAGCACAACCCCTGCTGGGCACATATAGCGACATTAAAAAAACAAGATAAGCAAGAGGAGAGGATAAGAAAGGAATGAGGAGGGAGATAAATGTGCCAAAGAAAGAGAGGAAAAGAGAGAGGGCATCTAATGTGTGTTTATGCATATGACAGATACCAACCATATGCCTGCGAGTGTGAACAAAAAGTGTGTATTTGTTCTCAAAGAGGAGGGAGATGAAAGCAGATATAGCAGCTCTACTTCAACTAGCCCAGGGTTGTGGTACATGCAACACCAACGTAGTGTTGCAGCGTATTGTTAAGAGTTGCAAAAATGATCTATAAATACAGATTGTCCTCAGGCCACAGCACAGCCAAACAGAAGTTAACTTCAGTAAAGTGGAGGCCGGCTGTTATCTGTGGGCTGACGGGGAGCTAATATGTCAGAAAGCTCTGGTGGAAACAAACGCCTGCTGCTTCTGTTTGGTCAGTTTAATATGTTTTCATTGTGCGCTCCGCACAAACTGTTGTTTGCTGTGATTTTTTTTTTTGTGTGTGTTGTTGTAGCGTTCCTCCTACGAAACATTACACCCACTGTGTTCACTGTGACGGGCCACTTCACACCTACTGCTCACTTTTGTGTGATTCTGTTCATTCATCTGTGTGGAGGACGAGTGCAGGTTATTTTATTCTGCAACTACAATCTATTTTACAAGTGGCAAGTGTTTTTTGAACTTTAAGAAAACGGTAGAAAAAAGACAATATTACCTAAAAAACAAAGGACAAAGCTAAGTGAACTTCAATTTCTTTAGTCGATTAGTCGTTTTTTTATGCTTTTTTTCCAGAGGTATCTTCACAACACCTTTCCTACGACCCTCTTTATTTATTTTTAAATTTATTTATGTAATTTATTTATTTTGTACTTATTAAATTATTTTGTATTTTGTATTTATTTTTATTTCTTGTCCATTATCTGATTTCAAATACTTTTTCTCTCTTATTTAATTTTAGTTTTCTAGTTATTTACTTTTCTTAATTAGTTAATTTACTATTTTATTTTATTATTTTTTTTAATATTTTTTTATTATTTTTCCCTATCATGTGACCAATACCAACATGGGGAGGAGGGTGGGTGGTGGGATAGGGGGAACGGATGGTCCATTTTCAGTTTTCTATTTCATGTTAAGGACAATGTGTTATGTTCTACATTTGTTAAGATGACTTTTGCTTGGTCTATATAAAAAAAAACAATAAAAAAAGATTTTAAAGAAAAAAGTCAAAGCGTCCAAACATGAAACCTGTCTTACCTGCGTATGCGTGGAGGTTTTGGAGGCGGTGTGTCCCATCTCTCGTCGTCTGACTGTTGAGTGGCTTTATCGGGACTGCTTTCATCCTGGACAATTTACACACAAACAAAAACACACACACACTTTTGAGTTTAATGTGTAACACATACGCAGAGAGCCAGAGCTGCTACACTGCTCAGCTCGGCCACAAAGTAAAAAGAAATTGCAGTGGGGAAATGTCAAAGATATGTTTGAGGCAGTTTAGAAACAGTATCTCCATTACATCATTTGTCCCCCAGAGAGCACTGTTTATGTTTCAACTGTAAAATGTCACGCAATGAAATTGAGTTTGACCTGTTCTCATGGGCGAAATGGCTTTTTATTACATAAAAGTAGCCTTTCATCTGGCTATGTTGCAGTGTGTGCCAAATTGCTAGCCAATATTGTTCAAATTTTCACACAGCCTGGTGGCTCTCTAACATGTTATTACTCAGGCCACATTAGTACATTTCTCTTAAAGGTGCTAAATGCGAGATTGGGAGCATTTCTATTGCCTCCGCACGGCTCTCAACATGGCGACAGCTGAGCCGGCGGCTCGTTGCCGTGGCTAGAAGGTAACAGGGAAATTGCGAAACTGTCGTGAGATGTTTAAGGTTAGACATTGACATTGAATGGTTGAGGTTAGGATAGGTTGTCGTGCAGTGAGTCCTTCCGCGACGACGCCACTGTTCAGGACAGCATTATTAAAGCACCTCTTTTCCTCTAGCTACTCCCTACTATCTCTTTCTTCTCTCCTACATGTTTCTGGAGCAGAGGCAGGAAGTTGCTACAGAATTGCTTCACTGAAGAAGCTCTCCTTCTCCTCCTCCTCCTCCCGACTAATCTTCTCTCTCTTCCTCCTCTCCTCTCCTCTCTTCTCTTCTCTTCCCCCCGTGACTCATTAATTTGACTCCCTCTCCACTCCGATAATAAGAAGATGACGAGACAACTTCAGTTGACAGAGGGGCAAATCAGGTCACTTCAGCTCTCCGCATCTGTGTGACCGCTTCTGAGGAACTAGCTTGAAGAAAAGAGAGGCTCTGATCTCATTTGGCTGTATTGTCCATGCGTGTTGTGAAGAATCAATCTGGTAGCTCCTACAAACAATGGCGGCTGCGTGTGAGCAGAAAAACGTGTGTGGGATGTGTGTATGTGTAGGCTTATTGTTCGTACTGCCATTGAGAGCACCTATGTGGGTGTTTTAGTCACTAACAATGGCTGACTGGACATGAGTCAATGTGTGTGTATGGACTGAGTCAGTGCAGCACTCTGATAGTGTTTAGTGTGTGTGTGAGTACAGTGTGCGCTGTTGGACTTGCAACTTTGTAAGATAATGACAAGGTTATAATGAGCGGCAACAAAGTTGTACTGGAGTTGTTGTCTTCCTCCATAAACACACACGCCTACTGTTAACAAATGATTAATAGAACAAACTTTAAAACAAGTAGTAAAAGTGTTGAGATACTGAACATACACTTTAGAGATACTGAAAGACTTTAGGTAACAGTTTAGAAAGTGTGTCAGTGAGTCTTTTTCTAATGTAAACATGGTTGCGTGCGTCCCTGTGACCGTCTCTTGCAAGGGTCTCCCTTTCCCAACGGATGCGTGTCTATTCTCAGCCTCAGAGTGCATTATGGGAGAGAGGGCTGATGTCATCAGAGCTTCCGAAGCAGGAAGTCAACCCCTGGATCGCCGCCAATGCACTCTCTCATCGTCTCTCTGTGTCCTCCTCTGTCTTTAGCTCTGTCAGTCAGGCACACTGTCTCATTGATGCTTCAGTCCTCTGGCTTTCATCTTCACATATCTACATAACAGTGCAGCGGCGCTACTAGTTTAACTACATTTTCCAGTAGCAGTGGGGTAGAGTAGCTATTTCTACAATCAAGTAATCTTTTCAGAAGAGAGACATTAATTTGTTCACTAAGTAGCAGGGAATCACAAGCAAATTCTACAGCATTAGGGGTGGGGGAAAAATTCGATACAGCATAGTATTATTTTGCGTGGCAATATTGTTTCGATACACAGACGTCAAGTATCGATCTTTTATCATATAAACTATTAGCCTCTTAACAATCCGACGGCCCCCAGTGGGCCAGGCCGCTAGTCTGTCTTTCAGAGGTTGTAGCAGACTCAGTCTTAAATCTAGAGTGAAGATACTGGTATCATATGAAACTAGGAAATAAGTAATTGATTGGTACCAACCATGTCATGTTAGCTTGTTGGGAATAACGCAAAATAACGTTCCAAATTTAAGCTAAATTTTGGCGAGGAAAAACTGGCATTGACATTTTCAAATGTCCCTTGACCTCTGACCTCAAGATATGTGAATGAAAACTCTGAGATGTACAGAGTGAAAACTGTATCTCATTAGATAAAACAGATGTTAACAAGCTGCAGAATTTGCAGTTGAAAAAAGGTAATAAATCCCAAAATATCTTATCGCAATACTAAATGTTTACAATCACAATAAGATCGTATTGTGACTTAAGTATCGTGATAATATCATATTGTTGAGCCTCTGGTGATTCCTACCCCTATACAGCAATCTTTTTAGATTAAAAAGCTTAGAAATGATTGAACTTCTGCTCTTACACCCTCATTTTATGTTTCAGGAGAGAATCAATAAAACTGATTGTTTTGACAGTACGCAGCAGAGAGGGAGAGATCGGTCCCAAAAGAAGCAGGGTGGGAGCTGGTCTGGTGCCGGCCCTCCACTCCGTTCCATTTTGTCAATAAAAGACTTAAAGAGGACCTGTTATGCTTTTGTGCTTTTTCCCTTTCCTTTAGTGTGTTATATAGTGTTTTGTGCATGTAAAAGGTCTGCCAAGTTACAAAGCCCAAAGTCCACCCCAAAGGGGGAGAAACACTGCTCCTGAACTGCCTGAAAGGCCTCGCTTAAAGTCCCGCTTTTTCCTTCTGTAACGTGGTGATGTACCCAAGTAACATATTTGCATAATACCTGCCTAGCGGCTAGTTTGGCAAACCCTCAAATAAAGATTTTGGTGAGGTAGGAGCTGAAACAAAGCGTTTCAGACAGAGGGTGAAAAGAGGTGCTGCAGCACAGCTGGTATGAGAAAAATAAAGTGTTTTTTGAAAATTAAAGCATGTAAACATGTTCCAGTAGAAATACAAGTATGTTGCTGGCAATAAGCACAATAGGTCCTCTTTAACAGTAATACACTAATAATGCATTTTGAATCATATAAATCAACATTAGATGTTTCTTGTAACACTTCAACTGAAATAGCTTCAGTATGTTAAGCTACTTTCTCTGAGTAGCTTACCGTGTGTCTTTCAGTAAAAGTGAAGTGTTTCTGTAGCTTAACTACTCCCAATGAAGAGCAGCTCATTAGTCTCAAAGAAGCTTCCCCGAGTCTGCTACATAATGATGTGGGATGATGGATGGGAGCTGTGGATCACTGATCAACTACAGATTCATTTGTCTGTCACCTGCTATGTTCCAACACCAGGTTTAAAAAAATTTATTCATTACAGCACTGCACTTAAAGATAAGATAAGACACTGAGGACGAATATGCTATTTTTGTCACATGAGTAAACTTTTTGGTTTGGTTGCACTTCTATTGCAATGGGAGGAGGAACAGGGTCAAGTAAGGACACTTTGTATGGTGTGGGTGTGTGTTTGGGTGCAATGGAGGATAGTGTGAAGTAAATTAGAAAGAGGGCAGTGGTGACTGACAGAGCAGCTCTTTTTTAAATAGGTCTAACTGTATGCAGTCCTCTGAGACTACCCTATAGAGGAGAGATCTCGCTTTTTGGCACAAACTTTTTTCTCTCTCAGTGTTAAGAGCAAAGTTTTGTGAAGGCCTCTCTTCCCTCTCCTCTATTCCTCCTACCCTCTCTCCCTCCCCTGTGACTAATTATTTGTGTGTGGTTTTTTTTTTTCCCACTCCGAGTGTGTTACTCAGCGACATCCTGTCTTTCTTTAACACCAGACAGCGTGCACAATATGTGTGTTTCTTGTGTGTCATACCATGCCGTCGTGTATCTGCGTGTTGGTCGGGCTCTCCAGTAGCTGCAGCTGTTTATCAAAGAGCTGGGCGATCGCTCTGTGAACTAACTCGTACTGCTCCTAGAGAGACAAAGACAAAAGAAACAAGAGACAAAGACGTAATGAGGTGAAGGAGAAGAGAGAGGGTTTCAGCAAATCAATATAAAAGCAAAAACATTCTCATGTCTGTACTCAAAAAACATCCATTTACAAGGCTACGGAATACAACCTGTGTGAAAACAATAGAAAGACCTTCACTGATGCACACCGATTTAATCTCATTACTCTCCCGGTGAGGCAGTAAGTGTATTGCACTGCTTTTTCAGAAATTACATTACAGTTACCGGCTTCCAGCGGTCTCTATCAAGGCGGTTCTATCATTTATCTAACAGGGCTCATTTTCCCTCCTAATGTCGGGACGTGTGTGTGGGAGGGGACACCATAAATAAGGGTACAAAACGAAAGAGCACGCTGGGTGCTTTGTTAAGTCGAGACTCATTATTTTGAGTGCATGCTACTTAAAAGATACAAATATGACTGGAAAATGTTAAGTGATGTCCAGCTGAGAATCGTCTGTCCACTCCACAAGAAACATGCAAACACACCGATGTCAAAACTGTGGTGAAGCAACTTCAAACAGTTACAAATAATGGTGGGAATGTGTTGACCTCTGCTACAAGGGTTAAGGTCCTTTTTCAACCAGGTGTGCAGCAGGTAACACAGCAATGAAGAGACTTGACATGTAATGGAGGAAACGCTGCTGTAACTGTCACTCAGACTAATTCTGAACGATATAAAGGGATGTCATTAAAACCTTGAAGGGTAACTTCAGTATTTTTCAACCTGGACCCTATTTCCCCATGTTTTTGTGTCTTTAAGTGACTAATGATGACAACAAATTTTCGGGCTGCAATATGGTGCTATTGGGGCAAGCTGGCACCGTCGTTTACGTCCAATAAAAGTGCTTGTTTCGGACATGACTGGCTCCGATTGTTATTATAAGTGTCTGACAACATTATGGAAAGAGACTCGCTCAAGGTGAAGTGGACGGTGGAATAGTGGAATACATCCATGGAGGAAACGGTCAGAGTTTGTTGTGTTGGAGTACAGAGAGTGTAGCTTAGTGTTATCGAAAAGATTTTCAATGTCATGGCTGAATATTTAGATGACTTCGACAATGTGGATGAGGTCTTTGAATTCGATGGCAGCCCGTATTTATTTGAGCCAGAGTATACGGACATGCAGATTTTACAATGACACTTCTCCGTGAGTGGGACTTGGACAATAACAAACAGCAAAAGGTAAGAAAATGTTTCATTTCTCTGTAGGGTCCTTTCCATAATGTTGTCAGACACCTATAATAACAATCTGAGCCTGTCAGTGGCAAAAACAAGCACTTTTAGAGGACGCAACATTACATTGACGCTGCTCACTTGACCTCGCAGCTGCGTTCTCCCTCAATACTATATTAGTCACTTAGACACAAAAACATGGGAAAATAGGGTCCAAGTTGAAAAATAGAGAAGTTGCCCTTTAAGAGAGTAATACCTTAATAATTATGACTTTTTCTAATTTCACAAATACATAATGCAGCTAGATGTGGAATGCCTTTTATGCAGTATATGTGACATCTTTACAGGTTTAGTGTTGCTTAAACCTAACCAGATTTGCCACCTCTGGGGGCAGGAACTTAATGTCTATTCATTTGACAACTAGGTAAATATCACAAAATGTTGACCTCAGCTCCCAGGTTCCTTGTGGAAAGGCATGGAAAATCTGGCTGCAGCAACACTTTTGGCTTTTAGCTATACACATTAACATCAAACACTAGTGAGCAATTTTTATATTTTCTGTATATTACTCCCAACAACTTTGTATTAAATGTTGCATTTCAGTTAACTGAAATAGACCTCAGAGCAGTACATTTAATTTAATTTTGACCATTCAATTTCAATTTCAGTTTTTTTATTTTACTTTTATTAATTATTTTCCCAGGCAATTAAAAAAGGTTTCAGTTTATATATGATATCATATTTTTCGTTTTAGTTTCAGTTTTAGTTTACTATAATAACCCTGGTATGAATGCGAAACACCATTCTGTGTGTGTTTTTGTTTTTAAGAACAAACCTTGGTCTGAACAGCAGAGTGTCGTTGCGTCCTCATCTCTTGGATCAACCGAAAAACATTAAAATCTTCTGGTATTTTCTTTAAAAAGAACACGACACAACACAAGGGGTTAATTCTCACTTGAATCTTAACATAACAACTAGTGTGTCAGAAGTGTGTTTACTTTGACAGGTACGTTTTAGGTATGTGTAGGAGTGTGTGTGTTTGTTTACATACCCCAGCTTTAAGGAGGTTCCATGTGTAGTCGATAGCACAGATAGCACCCGTCCTCCCACAGCCTGCACTGTACAGTCACATTAAGACAGATTAGATTCAACAGAAGAGGAACATCGTAAACATACATCCAGTAAAAACACACTCCTCACGAACACCACATGTATGAACGTTTGTATGTAACAACACCTCGCCCAGACAGGATGGAGACAGGAGCTAAAGATTACGTGGCATCACGTCTGACACATGAAATCATTAAACTTTATCTCATGCTGTCAGGGAGCCTCTGCTACTCTAACAAGCACAGTTTCTCCACACACACACGCACACACACATACAGTACACTGCACATCGACCTACACAAGGCATCTTTACAGACGCAGCTTTAAGTCCTGCTGTGTAACAGAGGAACCAGGAAATGTCCTCCGGCTGCTCATTATAGCTGATTACACACACATGGAGAGTGTGTATGTGCGTGTGTATACCCACACATTTGTGTGCAGCAGTGGACTTAAACCTATAACCTCATGAATCAGTGTGCTTTCATTCTTGTTGACTACTTCCCCATTTTAAGTTGTTTATTGGTAGAAATGGTGCAGTCATCTTTGAGACAGCTTTGTCATGATTGTATCATTGCCTACAGCAATCTTAACTAATCACTATAGCTGTAATAACATTCTCAACAAGATAACATCGAGTGAAACAATGCAATGTTAAATAGTCGACCAAATCTACATCATATAGACCGTTTCAGTTTTAAACATTCCAAATGGGTCCCAGTTTATTTCCTGTTGCAGTGTACGGTTGCGTCCCAGATTCCATACAAACATGCTATTTAGTATGCTACAACAGTATGTGAGGTATTTTAGGATGTCTGAAACCTTAGTATGTAACCAGTAGTACATGAATTGCAAACTATTTCTGGTGAAATATTATAGTATGCAACACTGGACACTACGGCTGCATAAATATCCCACAATGCAATGCGGTAGTGACAACAATGTTCATAACGCTGACGGACAGCTCTGTAACGTCAATAACACTTCAATTTAAGTGTAAGTATAAGCCGCTGCTGCTATAATTATAATTCTTACAGTCTTTGATGTACTCATTTTTTTTTTTAAATATATACATATCATCTGTCGCTGTCAATATAAATCCTACATGCTGTATATAGACATGTACATAATCATCCAGTCCATGTATATTCATTCAGTATTATTTCTTTGCACTATTTGTATTGTTTATACTTAAAGAACCCTTGACTTGCACATCAAAGTTTATATTTTATTTTAATTTTATTATATACAGTATACTTAAATATGTATATATACACCTATTTTTCCACTACTTGTCCTTGTCCCTAGATTTTTTTATTCTATTTCTGGGTAAGTACGCTTAGAGAGACGCACAAAATCGGAGTCAAATTCCTTTTATGTATGCACGTTAGTTCAGACTTTGTGTGATTCTGACAAATCATCGTTTTGTTTGGTCACATGAGGTTGGTAAGGGGTTACCATGGTTACGCGTCTCCAACCGTCAAGGGGTCTCTCAGGAAGTCACGACGTAAAATACTGCTCAGTGCGTCCGAAGAGATACATACTTCTGTTTATTCACACTACTATATACTAGTATAAGTATGTTGAACGATAGTACACCTGTTGGGTATGTAGGGCATAGTGTGCGATTTCGGACGAAGCCAGGAAGTAAACATGGACCCAAGCTGTTGCCGAGCAATGCAATTCTGTTGAAGCGGTCTATATCAGTTGAAAATGATATAAGATAAAAAATAATAACAATAATAAAATTAGTTTTTGCCAGGAGTAAATGTGTATTTGTATGTCGGCCGGGTACAGCCGGTACTGCAGCATTTCTCTGCGGTGTTGAAACTTGATTTGAAAAACACACAAACTATTGCCGGCCACCTGTTGCACATTCTTACTGCCTCCACACAGAAAACCACTGGCCATCTCATGAATCATTCAATTCTATTCGAGAGCACAAGTAAGAACAAAAAAATGTGAGTCTTAAACTAGAACCAGCGATGCCAGTGTGAGGTATCGTTTTATGCATATACTGTATATTGCATACAGCACTGTGTCTGTTTCATCACTTGATCTCGGTCTCTTTTTTAAATGTTGCCTTAGTTACAGTACTTGCATACAAGGGTGGATTTGTGCTGGTGTCTCTGCACAGCACGTACTGTACCTACCTGCAGTGCACACATATAGGAACATCATCATTCTCCTGGTATTCTCTCATTAGTCCGATCATATCCAGTATGGAGTCGAACGACGAGGGGACGTCGTGATCCGGCCAGTTCATATAATGGAACTGCGTTAGCCTCCGGGTTTCCTGCAGGGAGACATACGCAGGAATATTTTTAAGAGGGTCGGTGGAAGGTCGGCGAATTGATTCATCGGGCCAAGAGGAGAAAGTGAATGAGTGGGCGATACTTTAATATTAGCATTTATTAACTTTCAGTGGAGCTATACAGTGATAATATGAATAAATTTGTTCATAAGTTACTTGTCATCATGGACAATGTCTCCCACCCACTCCGTGATGTGCTGGTCAAACACAGGAGTATATCCCAGTGCAAGACTCAGTCCATCGAGATGCACCACAGAGCGCCACAGGAAGTCATTCCTGCCTGTGGCCATCAAACTTTACATCTCCTCTCTCTGAGTGTCACACACTCTGAGTCAATAGACTGGATCTGGACTTATTTCACCCGTCAGTTGCTACATACAGTACTGACTGAATTTGTGCAGTAATTCAACAGTGCAATATTTTGTCATTAAAACTCATATTTAACACACTTAATAGATCCCACTTATCAGCATTTTGTATTCACTTATTTGCACTGTGGTTATATGTTACATATTGCATGTCTTAATGCAAATATTTGTACAATTTTTTTTTATCTATCTATAATATTTCTTATCTCATTTCTTATTTTATTATTAGCATTATGACATAATTTACATGTTACATACTCCTTTATTTCTATTTTCTAACATTTCTTTTTGTTTATATAAAAGCAACTGTAACGCCCCAATTTCCGCCAGGGGATCAATAACGTATTTCTGATTCTGATTTGTGTCCTTTTTGCAAAATGTTGTTGCCCAAATGAATCCCTTTTGATTATTTTTATGTGATTTTGCATACATTTGCCATCATGTGAGATACATCAATATTAAACTTTCAATATTGCAATATTGATTTTTGACTGTAAGGACTGGCAATGGCAAAACAAAACAACAACAAGTTTTAGGAAAATGCTTTTATCACTAAAATAAAGGTTAAACAAGTCAGAGAACTTACATTCTCATTCTCCACCGTTAAAGTCCTGATAAAGTAGTCGGTTCTGGCCTGCTCCGACTCCTAGAAAAACCGAGACAGAGGGAGAACATTTACATAAACCTTGACTAAAGCGGTCATTAGAACAAAATGTGAGAAATGCAGTGAGTCCAGAACAACAAACCCCCCTCTTTCCTCTCCTTACACACACACACACAGCTGTGATATTAGAGATTTGTCTACTCACACAGGAGATTCTGAACGGGCCAAAACTCATGGGCTCCTCCCCGAGCAGCGGGAAATACCGCTCACACTTTTTCTAACCGGGGGAGAACAGGAGTTAGCTTTGGCTGAGAACAAAATACCAGACAAATACCACAGCTTCCTGTGCACACACACTCTCTGGCTTGAAATAAACAATTAACGTGACATGTGGAACGTTGACATTTACAGAAAAACAAGGGCTAAATACATAGATACTCTATATACCTACATGTGCAAAACAGACATTTGTAGAGGCATATGCTAATTATTTGAGATAAACAGTCACACTTTATTATTAGTTCAGTGAACGTCTTGGGCTTTAGCGACCTCTCATTCTCTCTATTCACATACACAAATATACAGCAGCCGCAGGCAAGAAAAACACGTGAAATAATAGATATACTTTCACCAAGGCTAAACAATCCTGTTATTGTATATGTTGGACTAAAGAATCAAGGAAAAATTAATTCTACTTTAGATTTTCTAAGAGACAAACAGACCGATGGGACCGAAAACATGCTGTAACCTTGGTGGAGATAATAAAACACAGATGTATGTACACAGGGTCTGAAATTACTTCTTTTTTTTCACTGCCTGCCACTGTGGTAGGTAAGTATTTTTTTTTTTATCTGCCACTCAGAAATGTTATCTGCCACTTTTGAAATCTCTTCGGCTAAATGAAGGAATCACATTTTAGATCTGATGACATTCAATGTTCGATATATTTTACATAAAAAACATTATATATTTGCATAAAAACACAATTCAAACGATTATGATTATTTAAATATTTGCTTTGATTAAAAAAAAAAAAAATCTGCGTCATTATGCATGCGTAACTGTCGGAAAGCATCGAAGAGGAATCGGTAGTCACGGAGGCATGAGATGCCAAGGAATCGGACAACTAGGAAACAGGTTCTCAACGGGAGAACTAGCGTCTCCCTGTCCCTTTCCCTGTCTGCCAAAGTGGCGGGTGGCCTGACTATTTCACCCGCCACTGCCAACAATTTACCTGCATTTGGCGGGTGTTGGGTGCTAATTTCAGACGCTGCATGCACTGACACAAACATACACGAAGAGGGATCAAATATCACGCCCTTACCCTTCCCATCTCAAACTCTCGACAAGCCATCACGATAACCTGCAGAGACACAAAACAGGAAGGATTCCAATCAATATTTTCACTTACAGCTAAATCTTTCAAAAATATTCATTCCTGTATGTTCTATTGATGTAATGCTGTAGTTGCCAGACACCCAGAGGAGCACCCTGCAGAATATGAGAGCAGCTTCATTTTGAGAATCGACCGTTGGATATTTTACATTCCTACAGCAGCAGCAGTGCAGACTTCAGATCATTTTTGATCATAACGTTTCACTCTTACATCTATATCTCACATCATCCTCTTTGATCCTACAGGAGTAATTATCACTGCTGCAACCTCCAGCATTTCAGACTACTGCTTAAACCTCATCACAGCTCCCTCCCTTTTCTGTCCATCTGGTTCAAGCATAAGCACTCCCCATCTGCCTGACAACATTATTAAATATTTATCTCAATTACTTTAATTATCACATCCACTTTCGCACTAAGTAACAGCTTTCTGTTCCTATTCAGTTAACATTTAAGTTGACACACGTGGACTCTGACATCTTAAAGGAATACTTCACCCACAAAATGACCATTTGTATATATATTCATGAAGAAAACTTGCTTTTTCTCGCATGCTTCCACAGTGAACAAAAAAATCAAAGAACAGAGGAAAGTCGTGATGAATTGAAGTAAATGGGGGCCATGTTTAAACAACAGCGACTTCCCAAACACTTGTATCTTCGTAAAACCTAAAGGCCCTGACACACCAAGCCGACAGTCGGCTGTCAGACAGTTTGGGTCCATCAGTGAAGGTCCGTCGACCTAGTTTTTGCGGTATGTCCCGCACCGTCGGCTCTAGTCGGCCCGTGTCTGTTCCTTTTGGACGATTCAGCATGTTGAATCGGCGGCGCCGCCTTTCGGTGAGAGAAATCCCTCTGATTGGCTGTTCAGCTTAAGCGAATCAGTGCACGAGAAGAGAAACGGAAGTGAGGAAAGTAAGCCAACGAGTAAAATTCAAGAGGAAAAACGCAGAAGGCTCTTTTCATTTTTCAGCAAACGCCGCTTTGTTTCATGTACGTATCATAGCAACGGCTTGTATATTATCCGCCGTCCTCGGTTTTCCGGTTTCCCTTTTTGAATGACAAATACCGACTACAGCTACCTGCTGGTGTTGAGAGTAATTTCCTCTTAGGCAGACGCTGAACGTACATGCTAGTTGGCAGTCGGCTGTTGTCTTTGAGGTGTGTCCGAATGCAACTTTTTGGCCATGAAAAAATCAACATGAGGCGACTAAAGGGTCAGCCTTCGTCGCTGCTAGTTCTTTGATGTCGGGTTGATGTGTCTGGGCCTCTACTATTTAAAACACTTCCGCATAAACAGTCTCACTCTTACGCAGGCACGCTAAGTGTTTTAAATAGTATGATTTTTTAGCAAAGATGCATGTGTTTGGGAAGTAGTGAGCATACGACTGGATAAAGGAAACTTGGATTATACTGCATGAGTTGTGTGAGAGTTTGTAAATGTATATAGTTTTGCTGTTGTTAAAAACACATTTACTTCAATTCATCCAGACTTTTCTCTGATTTTTTATTCTCCCTTCATCGTGGAGGCATGCGAGAAAAACAGTTTTCTTCAAGAATTCAAGGTAATGCGCGGTGAGTAATTGGTATACAAATGATCCTTTTGTGGGAGAAGTATTCCTTAACAGCCTCCCACTCTATCAATTCATCTATTCTGCTTTTATCCACCATCCAAAGAGCCAAACTCACAGCTATGTTGTACTCCCAGTTCATCCTCCAGAAGTCGATGACAGTGTTCTGCAGTGGGCCCTGAGTTGCAATATAGGCCTCTGGGCCATCCATACCCTGAAGGGAGCGATGGGGAAAAAGAGAGAGAGAGAAAGCAAGATCACAAATCCACAAAAATATATATTCTGTAAAGGCATTTTATCTCCACACTGGATGTTCCTGTGATTCATATAGCACTTTATACCACCTACATTTCCCTAGCACTGTAATCAAAGTGTCAAACAACAAAGCAAAGCTGCTCTTTTTTTTTTTTTTACCTTGATGAAGTTAGCATTGACGTAATCTGTGTCCTGATTGGTCGTTTTTAACGTCAGCTTCACCCTAGTGTGATCAACTGGGGAGAGAAAAAGAGAGAGAAATGTTTACTTTGATGCATTTGAAATAGTTTCTACTTGCAGTTACAGATGATGAAATAAGACCAGACAACGAGAAAGAGAAAAAGAGTGGACGGAAAGACAGAACAATGGATAGAATGGGATATAAAGAGGGACAAAGAGGACAAACTGGAGAGGAATGTAATGTAAAGAGGTTAATGGACACGCGGCAACATCCTCATTCCTAATGTGTGTATACAATGAATGCATGAATGGATGGATGGATGGATGGAGAGAGGAGAAAAAGAGATTAAAAGGTATAAAACAAAGTAGGACAGATGTTGGGTCATAGAAGCTTCCCCCCGAGGTCAATAAGTACAGCAAGAGCCCATTACATGACCGATTACAACATACTGGATATCTGTATTTGTTCTAAATGTGTGTATATATATATATATATATATATTTATATTTATATATATATATTTATATATATATTTATATATATATATATATATATATATATATTTATATATATATATATATATATATATATATATATATATATATATATATATATATATATATATATATATATATTATATATATTTCTACTAACATGACATTTCAAGTGAATTTTGGTAGACTGCATGCATGTGTCTTACTTTCCAATCTCCAACTGTCTGTCTCTACCCATTTTTTTTATTTAACCAGTCAGTCAAAAGAAATGTTTTATAGTTCCACAGTGGTAGGCGATGATGTAGTTATAAAAGTAATCAACTTTGATTGAATGTGTGTTTGTTTTTCTGGCACACAAAGTGACAAAGCTGAGGACATTAATACATGATATTTTAATGCTGCTGTCATGCAGGACACAGGCTTTCATGCGGATTACATTGTCAAGCATTGCGTAAAAATAGCATATGAATTACTTAGTCAAATTAAAGTGTTGTAATCATCAAAGGGATAGTTTGAGGTACTTGTCCACAGTCAGTGTATTACCTACAGTAGATGACGGTCGGAACATCCCCACTTTGGAGAAACAGACAGGAGTACCAGCAGGAGAGCAAAGCAATGTACTGCTGTCGACGGGGCCAACAGCAAAACATAATTTAGACACCTAAAAGAAAGGCTCAACTAAAAAAAAAAAAAAATCAATATCAGTTTAAGTGTACACTATATTTAGAATATTTTCACCACTTTATCTTGCCGTCAGACAGCCCTTTCCAACTGAAGTCGTTGTATCCATCTATGCTCTTGCCAAAGCCACCAGACTCCACTGACAAAAACATTGATTTTACCTCGCAGTTGCTGGTCTACCGCTGCCTTGATCAGTTAGATTCTTTGTGCTGTTGTGTGACTTTGGTGAATCCGAACTAACCAAAGTCACACACAAACAAACTAATCTGATCGAGTTAGCGGTAGACCAGCAACTTCCCTGTTCGGCGAAGTAAAATTACTTTTTTTTGTCAATGGCGTCTGGTGGTATTGAAGAGGGCATAGATAATGGCTTCAGGTCCACGTCGGAAAGGGCTGTCTGACAGCAAGATAAAGCGGAAAAATATTCTAAATATAGCGCAGATTTAAACTGATGTTGATTTTTTTTAGGTGGCTAAAATACGTTTTGCTGTTGCCCCATCCACAGCAGTACATTGATCCAGACTGGGGTGTGTGCCGAAAGTCATCTACTGTAGGTAATACACTAACTATAAATAAATACTATACAAACACACTTCAAAACACCCAAACTATCCCTTCAATGGCAGCACAGGAAGGTCATCACTGTGAATCAGCTGCATGCATGTGAGGTATCCAGAGTGATGAAGTAGGAGATCGCCACTGAGGACTAGTCCTTGCTTGATAACATTTGTTCTAAATCTAAATTTGTACATCTTGTCCAAAGATGGGAGGATTGTTTTGGTACATTGCAAGGTGGATGACAGAATATACACAAGACAGTAAGAGAAAGTAGGAGTGAAACAAGACACCCAGGAGCTACACTGGCTGATACAGTCAGGCACGATGATACTTTGAATGCAATGTGATGTTGTTCACCGGTCTAGTAGTGTGAGTTCTACTGACCAATATATTCACCCAGTTCACATTAATACACTAAATATTAGCATGCATTTGTTGGTGAACCAGTTGCTTACATGGCAGGATATCTTTATATCTGTTCTTCTTGACATTCTCCTCCTTCTCTCCTACGTTGGTGGGGTAGATCTTCTCCGTCCGGTATTTAGTCGATAACCGCCGTAACCGCTGGAATAAACAACACAACAAGAGACAAGAATATATTTAGTATACTCATCATGATGGGAGATAAAATAGAAAGAGATTAAATGCTAGCAGAGCAGGGTCAACCTGTAATACAAGTCAGACAGAAGTCGGTCTTTATCTGAGCATCACACCAGTAGAAATACAGAAAAAACTTTATGAGTTTGAGAGAGCAGGGATAAAAGTGTTGGAAATGAAACTTCAATCTGTGGTGTCTTTTCACACAGGAAACGATTCATTTCAGTTTCATATATTATCATATATTAGCTCCGAAGCGTCCTGGCTTACATACACACTCATCTGACACACTTTACCTATCCTTCAACATTCACACTGCCGCTAATACCACAGCAGCCGACCCCCCACACATACTCCTGCTCCTCTTTACGTGATAGTGCATTAAGTCAAGTTAAGTGTGGCCAGATCTAATAGTATCTGACACTGATGAAGACACATTCAGTTAATGGGAAGAGAACAATTACTGCGTCTCTTGTCTGACAGTAGGCCAAAGATCAGCTAGCAGTCCTTTAACTTGAGTCCATTCACAGTATACTCTAATCTATAAGAGATGTGTTTGTCAGTATAGATTTTACTATCTAGATTTTCTACCAATATAATCTATCTATCCATTTAATACCTCTGGTTGTCTTGGACCATTTGCAAGTTCATGTTTTAGTTAATATTTCATCCGTATAGCACCGATTCACACGAAAGCGGTTCAAGGTGCTTTACACGATAATAAAACAGAAGGGCATAATGGTAAATATACGCATGCGTGCAGGCAATGGTGCAAATGAAGAGGACTGTTTCATGGCAATATTGGATTTAATGTTTTTTTTGCATCAATGCCATGGAGTGATTTGTCAGATATTTCACTAATTGGATCAGACATGAAAGGACTTTTCAAGGACAGAAAAGGACATGTTTCTAAATGCTAGTTCCTTTGTTTGTATCTCAACTGAATTTCCAGAAAATTCACTATAACATCATCGCTTGCTACTACGATATAATAACATAAAGCAGGAAAGCAGATTTTACTACCACAAATATACCAGGAAACAAAAAGATTATCACATGCCATCACTTAAGGAAGAATCACCTTCTCCTCGAGGCTTCAGAAAAGAAAATTTGAACAAATTGTGGGGGAAGTGGAAAATGTATATTCCCCCGAAACGCCCTTCTTTCATTAAAATTTGTTTATTTAATTTATTATATATATTTTTTTCTTCATCTCAAATGAAAAACAACCCGTGTTCTATTTGTGTGGGCTATATTTACATTGCAAAAAGCTGTGTGAACTGTTGCTGTAATGTGATCCCAGATAAAGGTTTGTTATCAGTGACGGCCTTCTTAAATGTGAGAGAAAACTACTTTCCTTCCCTCGAGCTGTGCAAATTTCTAGAGACGATCAACTCCTTTTCCTACACATTTGATTGGTAACAGTTGCTTGTGTGCTTCAGATTTCTATTGTACTGTATTGTTGCTTTCGGTTGCATCTATATTATTCTATGGAAATCACTGATTTGGTTTCGTCTCAACTCCGCAAGCATCATTTATGAGAAGAACAACCCGATCACACAGGAAGGCGTATAAATAGCACGACACTTCAAGGAAATTCCCTGTCATGAGGACACATTGTAGGCTTATCGCTTGTCATTTGTACGCCGCTTTTCGTGTCAATTGTTAACACGCAACAAAACTACTACTAATGTAAATGTATGAAACAACATCATCGTTGGGCTTAAAAAAAAGTGTGTAAACTAATTGAAATATGTAATGGAATGTATGGAAACAACATAACATGTCACTAAAAAACATGCTAACAAAACAAAACATCGGTCTCCTGGTTAAAAGTCCTGTGTTTGTTGGACCCACTCACCTCCTCTCCCACCCATCATAAGCGGTCTTTCCCACTTTTTATCCTACGTCACTAGCTCCAAGTGTAGCATATTTAAGTGGATGCATTTACATCGCAGACAGTACAGACTACATGGCGTACAAATGACACGCCTAAAGCAAGAGAGGCCTTCTCATTGCACGCTAAATGCCTTGCACATTATCGTGTCATTCATACGCTTTTTTGTGCTACTGGGCTGGAGAAGAAAGAGGCTTCAGCTACAGCCACTGATCACACATTAGAGTGCTGAAAATGTTTTGGTCATCAAATACCATCTATACTGCTAAATGTTATGTTTACACCTTAAAAGAGCAAAAGACATTCAATATCGAGAAAGTGAGTGGTCGGAGAGTGGGAACTCAACCTCAAATTAGGGGACTTCTTTCTGAAACTCCCAGTGAATTTCGTCGTGCAACTCTTTCTCATTCACGCCTTCACTGCGGCCTCGAGTGTCACAGCGAAACTTTGAAGAAACTTCAAAAAAACAGCAAGACTTTTGTAGCTTAAAAAAATCTCCCGCTGCCCGACTCTGATAGCGCTCGCATGATGTCGCTCTCAAGTGCCTCGTTTTTTAAATTCTCTCAGTTGGTTCAATCACTTCCTCCTCTCTTTCTGGGACAGTGAGGGGAATTAGGCATCACTCCACGTTTTCTGCCTCTCTCTCTCTCTCTCTCTCCCCCTTTCTCTCTCTCTCTCTCTCTCTCTCTGAGAAAGTCAGCGTGGGCGTCCGGGCTGCCGGAGCCTCGTGTGAAAAACGGTCCCACCTCTTCTCTCTGGCGCTGACTGCAGGCTTTCCTCGTGTTTGCTGTGACACTGTACATCCTGATTTCCTGAGAAAACTGAAGGACTTTTCTTCCTGTGGCTCTGTTTCTCTTTTCACTTTTTGTCATCACATCACTTCCGTGCTACTGCGGAGACGTTGAATACACACAGACAGAAACGCAAAGACACACACCCAACAGCTACAACATAAAACAATGATATTGCGCAGCTGAAAAAATCTGTCCCATTTAGTTACAGCTCTGGATGTAGTACATATTGCCTCCATGCATTACACACATCTTGATGCATATCTTCAAAGTTACAAACACTTAACTGAATCTCTCTCCCACCCACAACTTTCAACTCCTGTCTTTCTATTTTTTCCTTCTTCTGAAAGTTGCCTTTTTGATACAGGGCTTTACTACTTTCATAAACTGACGAGCTGACTGCTGAATACACTACTGACACACAAAATAAACAGCTTAGACTAGCGGCACAGAGGCACCCTAAAGACATAATGAGTTTTTCGGCTTTCATTTTGCATCGCTCATCTTTCTAAACCGCGACGACGAGCCGAGGGAGAGGAAACAAGGGAGAGGAGAGGAGTTACAGAGAGAAACAGAGGTATACACACACACACACACACATAAACACAGAGAGACTGTGGGCGGCAACACAGCTGTGCATGTGTGTGTTTGTGTGTGTGGTAATAGCATTAGAGCTCCTCTGGCCCCATGTGAATTACATTTCCAACAGAGGTCTGCTTCTGTGCTGGGCCAGGGCCCGGGAACACACACACAATGAGCAAAAGGAAGGCAGGCAACAGTGATTTGGGATGGTTTGTGATTCCCCCAACCCGCAAAACACATTATGTGGAGACAAACATGCTCACAATTGTGCCCTCTAACACTATAATGATGATAAGTATTTGTAGCCCATTTCATTTAATTTACAGCAAACTGAGAAGTAGTCAATTCTCCCATTAAAGCCTCTGACATTTTGTAGCATCGAATCAATGATTTGTTTTGGCCCTGAATCACTAGTTTTAATCATAGACTGTATATGAGAAGTGGATGTAGTCACCGTTACATCACCCATTGGTTTGTGGACTGCCGTTTTGAAGCCTTGAGTTCAGCATTTTGGCCGTCGCTATGTTGTTTTTTTGCAACCAGAAGAGACACGAGAGGATGGAGCTAAGTGCAACCGAACGCTGAATAAGACATTTTTAGGCGACCAAAATGTTACAATTAACGTTCATGAACTGAAAACACACTGTGAAAGGGTTAAAGTTGTAAGACGAAACCACGGGCAACTCCCAGACCGGACAACGCCGTGGTAGCAAGTCGCGGCCTGTCAATCACAAGGTAGCCGCGCCCTAAAGCATCCCCTGCTTTATGGTCTATTTGACTCTAAACGGGACCATAATTTACTAAATGAACATCATGCTGTATTGAAGAAGACTTTTGATTGAGATAATAAATCAAGTGAGTAGTAGGCTCATTTTCTCATAGACTTCTGTACCATCAGGCTTCTTTCTGCAACCAGACGAGTCGCCCCCTGCTGGCTGTTAGAAAGAATGCAAGTTTAAGGCACTTCAGCATTGGCTTCACTTTTCAGAACCGGAGGTTGCCCACTGGATTTAATCGAGAAATGATAGACTATGTCAGCTGCCATTTAGGAAAAGATTTCATGTTTTCAGAAGCTTACAACTTGTATAATCATGAGGTCAAATTGCAATGGATTATCCACAGAAAAAAAACCTAGAAAATAACAACTTCAGTATCTTGCTCAAAGACATTTCAGCACTTGTAATTCCAGGCTTACACCTCCTCAATTCAGGGGATCAAGCAACAAACACTGAGTTTAAGGTCTGGTTCTTTGACCTGGCCAACATATATGTATATATGCACAACAGCTTGTTTCTGTAATCTGTAATCTGTCAATGACACAATTTTTGCACTAGAAAAGCATTTTGTACTATATATTTAAGATTATGTCACTTACTACAACTGTCAAATTACCGACCGCTACAGTGCAATGGCTGCGTAAAAACTAAAAATTGTGAAAAGCGTGACGTGTTTTGCGCCTCCTTTTGTGCTTATTAGCAAAAATGCATATGGAATCAGTCGACACAAGGAGATTAGTAAATGCATCAGTGCAATCCTGTGGTTATAGTTAAGTTTAGGGGCTACACTGTCATACTATTTCCATCCAAGTAAGTTGTATGAAAACATTCTAAGCATTGCATACTTAAATGCGGATTGGGTGTGTTTTTCCATCACGTCATACTTACACTTTAAAATAGCAGAAATATGGATCTGACACCTAAGAGAAGCTGCGGTCAACAGATATATTACAGTCAGCATTTCAAAATGTCCATAATTAAACTACCATTTATAGTCAAATAACCTAATTACTGATAACAAAAATACACCTTACATATGTATAAAAGCTTTCTTGTATTCAAATTTCAGCTGTTTTCATTTGATAAATCATTAAAAAAAAAGGACTTGGATGGAAACCCAGCTACTGTCTGTCTCGCCATTTTTCTCTTTACTTTCCATTGTCCAACAGACAGACCCTGTTTCTAATTACTCTTACTTCCTCTGTTACGTAAAACACACACACACAAAAAGACAAATAATGGGTAAGCCTGGAGGATGAAGAAGAAATAAAGCAGAGGGAGAGAGAGTCCTCGCCTGCTGCTCTGTACCTTTTCTAAACAAACCGACCAGAGAGGAAAGAAGTGAGGGAGAGGAGATATTTTGGATAAAGGAGTGATTCGGAGAAAGAAGGGGGGGAAGCAAAGGGGAGGTGAACGGGGAGGAAAGAGGGAGAGAGAGAAGGCTAGCGAAGAAAGGAGGGAGAGCCAAGGCTTTTAAGAGGCTCTTGGTAACTAAGCTAATGGGTTCTTTTATTCCTCGTTTCTGTCGTCCATTCACACGCTCTCTTTACACACTCTGTCGCTTCGCACTAGCTTCTGTCGTCAATGGAGGGGGGATGCCGAGGAAAGAGGGCAAAGGAAAGTAAACATCCTTGTATCTATCACTACTCAAGTGTATTCCCCTATTCAATTCTTATTTGTTGCACAACAGTTAGCGGTGGATCGATTTCTCCAAAATGACGACAAGTCATGGAGCAACTCTGAAAGGATAAAAACAAAGACTGGTAAAAAAAACAAAGAGAAAAGAAAGAGAGGATAGAGGGTGAGATGTTTTGGTCAATCTTATAACTACACATCTCTCTCTTCCTCATTCCGCCCATCTATCAGTCTATCTTGCAAGGCTAACTAATGATCATTGTCAATAATATCACTTACAATGAGTCAATTATTCGATTGGTTGATAGACAAAAAATTCTCTGCTGCTATTCTCATAGTAAATTCGTCGTTAAAGTGATTTCTTTCGAGCATAATTGCCAAATATTTGGCAGCTCTAGTTTGTCAAATATGCAAATTTGATGCGTTCTTCATCCTATGTGACGGGAAACTGAATAAATTTGACTTTTGGACTGTTATGGCCTTTACACACCGGGGGCGTGACGGATAAACAGCACAGAAATAAGAAATACTCGCCTGTGAATAGTATATGTCTAGGGCTTTTATGGTGAAAGGTAAGAACGGAAGCAGTTTGCCGTCCTGGTTCGGACTACGGAGCCTCCTTGTTATTGTTTCATAAATATAGGCGCAACCCATTCTGCACAATGTGATTGGTTTATGCCTTTATTTACAGTGTGAAAGTCACAAGTGCAGTTACATAGTTTTCCCCCCATCGTTTGTACCTTTATAAGTATGTAATGCACAGAAGCGCAGGTACAAATCATCACAGGAAACACCTCTCTTCACAGGAAAGGGAAGTTACTGAAACTCTTCGAAAACTCTCATCAAAAAGTTCTCCATGGTTTTCACACATTTAGAAAGACAAGAACGCAGTGAAACCACCTACGCTTTGTGGTCGTGTCAGCACAATGAGTGACGCAGATTACCCGCATTGTAACAGCTGACGGACATCTGTTAGAAGATGATGTTCACTTGCACTTTTGTCAAAAGTTCAACTTGTGTTCAACTTTTCCGAACAATGTTCTCATGCCACATGTTCGGTCAGCCCAGGTCATCTACCAACACTGGTTGAAATA
The DNA here is from genome assembly GCF_043250625.1 of Sebastes fasciatus. Taxonomy (NCBI): domain Eukaryota; kingdom Metazoa; phylum Chordata; class Actinopteri; order Perciformes; family Sebastidae; genus Sebastes; species Sebastes fasciatus. The sequence continues at coordinate 17,033,208 of NC_133817.1, forward strand.
CAACTTTATCTGTTTTTGATGTACAGTATTACAACGGTACGTCACTCCAGTGCTTTTATCACTCTTTTGTCCTCAGAATTAAAAGCACAAATGATTAAAATAATAGAAAATCACATTGCTCCCGTTCTTACCGCACTCTATTTCTACCTTTCTACTCCCTTCTGTCTCTATTATTTGCCTACTTCCCATCAGTCAGGAGTCAAACAGCATGACTGAGTTGGCCAGTTTCCTGTGAACGCTTGACTTCCACTGCCACACACACACACACACACACACACACACACACACACACACACACACACACACATGCAGGGCGTTGCCCCCTAAAGCCCGGTGCCGACTTCACAGACCCCCTTCAGGGTGCGACTGAGTCATGTGTGCTCCCAGACACATTTCTTCACAATGACTTGACTTGGCCTAAAATGGCTCGAGGATGTCGGGGCAGCTACTGGGCACACAGAGAGAGACAGATGGAGAGACAACGGAAAAGACGGTTAGAAAAAGAAAGAAAAAACGCCAACAGAGACAGAAAGAGCGCTAGGGAGGTGGAGGTAAAGAAGAGAGAGACGTAGTTGTTAGTGGGTCTAACCTACTTTCTGTCTCCTGGCTGAATAAGTCAGCATCGCTGTACTTCCCTGGCACACTGAATAATTCACACACACAAACACACACCGACACAGAGAGAAACACGTTCTCTTTCTTGAACTCAGCAGTGAGCACTGATTGGCAGAAAATATGCTCTTCCTGCAGAAGCTATGGGAAAAAAAATGTTTTTGTGTGTGTGGGGCCAGGAAGTGGGGGTGTCGAGCGCTGGTGGCAGAGATGCTGCACTGACGGTCACCTTCCATGCACACACACACACTCATATAAGCTAAAATAGGTCACCCTTTTACAAAGCTCTCAGAAAAATCAATCTCCCGCGCTGCGAGCATGCGGGGAAAAGATGCACCGCCACAGCACAGAGACTAAAAGGTCTGTATGGCTCTCTATATATATGAGCCTGTCACTCTGCGTCTCTCTATGTCAATTCAATAAACTTGATTGGCTGCTTTTCTTTCTCTCTATGTGACATTAGTGTCCCAAATCAGAAAAAAAAGCTGCAAAGTCATATTTTGCTATACAGAAAAATGCAAATGCACCAAATGAATGCATTATATATCAATCAAGTGAATGAAAAAAATGTGTACCGTTAGTTGTGAAAGGAAGGGGTTATGATATAAACAGCAGCAGCTTTAAATGAATATACTCTTTCTAGCTGAGAGTTAGGTGTAGGTGGAGCAAATGGCCAGTTAGCTTAGCATAAAGACTGGAAACCAGCAGAGACGCCAGGAAGTTACTGCTCCCAGCCAAGAAATAGTCCGGCAGTACCCCCCCCATAAAAGAGCGAACTAATGTTTTAACACTTCAGCTTTTGTACAAATTAGACAAAACACAATTTAATGTGTTAATTGAAGGTCCTGAGGTGGATTTTGACACCTTTAGATTAGAGAGTCAAGCCTGCTGTTTTCCCCTTTTCCTGTCTTTATGTTAAGATAAGCTTAACAGCTGGGGTATGGGGTATGACACATGCGCAGTGTAACTGGAGTTGCGGTCGTGCGTTGCGATTGGCTCAATTTCGGCGAGTACAGACCAGGTTTTACTGCTTATGTGTTGTACCCCAAAGATATGACGCGTGACCCAGCCTCTTTCAATAGGCCTTGGTCCGAACCAGGATGGGAAACTTTATTACTCCTTTCAACTTTGAGAAAGGCAGCGTACACCAGATCCACTCCTGTTCTTACCTTTCGCCATAAAAGCCCTAGACATATAATATTCGCAGGCGGGTATTTAGTATTTTCATGTTGTTTATTTGTCACGTCCGCGGTGTGTAAAGGCCTTAACTCTCAGCAAGGAAGCAAATAAGCATATTTCCCAAAATGTCAAATTATTCCTTTAAGTGTTTAAAATCACATTTTTCAGAGAACAGGTCACCATGTCAGGTGTCCACTGTTAGTTTAACAGTTAAATAGAGCCGAATAATCAAGCTCAATCACAAAGGAAATAACATGAAACCCCACCCTGACCTTTAGTGCGAGTCAGTGGTCCAGCAATATGTGTGTGTGTGTGTGTGTGTGTGTGTGTGTGCGTGAGACCTCCTCGTTAGCTAAAGATCCTGACAAAGATAATGTCCGACCACTAGCATCAGTTGCCAAGCTGTATACACACGTGCAAACGTGCACGCATGCATTGTGCAGTCATTTCCACTTTATGGCTACTGGCCAATATAGGTCAGTGGAGCACTGATAGCATGAGTGTGCATGATGAACATACACTTACACACACACATGTGTGGGGTTGTAACAGCCCGTTAATCACGGGCTCAAAGCAGAACGTGCTTTCCTTTAATTAGCCATCAGGGTTCCCTCTTCTCTGTCTGGCACTCTTTCATTTTCAATTCCTAAACTATCTGACCGAATGTCTAATTGTTATGCAAGTCAGGCAGCTGTTCAGCATGAGAGATATGACAACACAAAAAGCAGAACATAATGTTAAAAAATAGGAATCCCACAAAAGAAACTAAAAGGATTTAATCACCAAAAAACACAGAAGTAGAAGTAAAATATAAGAACTGTGTATACCTCTAACATGCGTCTATGTGTCTGTGATTGCAGACGCATCTTGTGTGTATGTGGTCGGCGGCGGCGATACGGTCACACTGACTGCAGGAAGCACCTGGCCTGAACTGAAAGCACCCGCTTCAACCAGCCATTCTGGGTGCCCACTTCCTCTGGGACCTCAAATCTCAGTTTGGCATGTACAGTACACAGACCCGTACAGTATGCTGTATGTTTCTGTATGCGGACACAGAAAACCTACTCATACGGCTTACTTTGAATAACGAGTCAGTGTGTTTGTGGCTTTTATACGTCAGAAGATAAAACAAAGTGGACAGTGAAAATAAAAGCAGGAGGAAGGATGTATTGACAGTCAGAGAAACTGATGAGTGGCTTAAGTAGAACAGGGAGATGTGGAAAAACAATAACCAGAAGACCGTCTTCTGGCTTAAGTATCAGAATATCTGTTGAAGCGTGTAAATGCATCCGTGTGTTTCCTCCACTTGTTTTTTTACCTACGTTTGCATAAAACAAACTCCTGGAGTGTAAACAGTGGAAGTTTGAAAAAAGGTTTTAATATCACAAAGTTGTTACGCTAGGCTGTGCAATGAAGAGACTCTGCGAATAAATCATGATGTGCAAGGAGCATGTGACTTAAACATCACACAAGCTTCCGCCAAACGATGAGAAGACTAATGTTCCTCAAATGAACACAAAACAGCAACAAAATACCACGATTCAAGGTTTGACTGACACACTTATTATAACGTCATCTCATTGCGCCCTGCGCCACCAAGTATTTATCTCAATGCGCCCAAATCCTCATATCCGCATAACAGCAGTGGACGGGAAACCACATTAATCCGCATTTTCTTTCGCAGATTTCCTGAAAATTTCTGTTAAAATTTGCCCTACATTTGGATAAAAAGTTGACTATTGAGTTTGACTTTTTTTCAGATTATCAAGTGTATCAAAGTGTAAACATTTTGCATTTCAAACTGAGAAAGCAAAAAAATATATATACAATATTGTATGATATAAAAATAACCCCATGACACAATAACAATGACTACAGTTACATGCACAAAATATTACCTTTTTTTTGCCCTTTATTCCGTAAAAAGAGAATATTCTCACTGAACTGTTTACATGGCTGATGAAAATGATTATTCCACTAATATTCCTGTTTCTATGCAGCCTTGCATACTCAGATTAACTTAACCGGTGGTGGGCTTGTTCGACTGTGTGAACACTTCGACCAGAAACGTGGGCTTTTCTTTTGGGCATCTCTGCAAATTGTCGGCGAGTTGGTTTGTGTACAACGCACATGAATGGCCGTAAACAGGCAAGAGGCCGTGTGTCGCAAACTGACGTAAAAACCGCAGCCCACATATTCCGAATGTGCTGTATACATGTTCAAAGCTCCTACCATCTGAATAATATCAGCATATCCCACATTTCTTAATCGGAAAATGCTCCACTCGGAATAAGGCCTAATTCAGAATATTGTCATACTCGGAATAAGAGTGGAATATTAGTGTGCATGTAAACGTAGTCAATAATAGATGCTAAACAATTACAATAGAGTGGCCAGGGTTAGAGACTGGGCAGTCAGAGAACGGGGATGGAAAAATAAGTAGAGGAGAGCTTGTAAGGATTAAAAAAAAGGTCTTACAAAATGTGACAGAATGGGAAGTTATA